>NW_009930479.1:16107-45205 GCF_000696875.1 Nestor notabilis | reverse complement strand
ACTCTTTCTAACCATTTGGAAACTCACTGTAGTGTTCCTTTGGTAGAAAATTGAGCAGGCTTCACAAGGAAAGGCATCTGTGTAGATTCCCTCCCCTGAAAGTTCCTTTAGGTCTTCCTAATATACTTTTATATATATGTGTATGCTTTAGCAGTACCTGTGATAGCTTTCAGTGAACTAATTGAGCATAAAAAGGACATAGCTCTGTGCAGGTTAGTTAAACACATTTCTATTTCTTACCTTATAGTCTGTGTTGAAGGGTTCAGTGACTAGTTTTAGCCTGATACCTTTTGTGGTCTTTAGACAAGGAAGTTTGTTGTTTTGGGGTTTTTTTCCCCTGTTCTAGAGAAGGGATTGGAGGAGTAGGATCTGTAACGAAAGACTTTGTCCTACCCAGACTTTGAGAATGTGTATACAGACAGAATTTGTTTACTAGTCCTTTAATGCTAATACTAAAAGAAAGAAATGTGCTAAGCTGCATCATTAAAATGTAAAAAAAAAAAAAAAAAAAGTGATACAAAATAGAAGAGTGAAAATTGTTCCTTTTCTGGTGCTGCACTTTCAGATATTAAGATACCAGCATAATGTGCTTTAAAAATTGCTACAGTCCTGTGAGGGAGAGAGCGGTGAGTTTTGGAGAGATGTTGATGTGTGACTTTATTTTGGGAGCAAGTCTGCACTTTGGTATTTATTGTTAAGCAATACTGAAGTACACATTTCTACAGTAAATCATAGTTATTCCTTTATTTACTGCTTTTAAGAGTTCATTCATTACTGGTTTTAAATGGTGCTGTATAGAGGAGTGTTGTTTGCTCTTTGGCTAAGGTTGTTAAATGTGTGAAAGAGTAACTAATGTGCATTTCCATAAGTAGGGATAGAATATATGAAAAGATAAATGTAAACAGGAAGTGTATATACATGCTATATATGTCATCTTACTGCCAGAATTGAAACTTAAAAAAACAGAACTTATGCTTGATTAATTAGCTTTTGAGAACTAATTTTGTGGAAGTTAGCATTTCCACACTAACTAGTCGGAAATGTCTGTTCTGTAGTGTAGGGTAGTAGTTGTAGCACTGTAGATGAAGGGTATTCAGATGGAGACAATCACTGCTGGGATACTCCACAGCTTGCTGTAATTCTGACATCTCCACAACCTAGGCAGGAGGAACTGATATGGTAGCATGTTAACGATCTCCTTGATTTATAATTAGGCTGTCTTAATATTTCATGATGCTGTTTCATTCTGATGCAGCCATGCTGTATTTACGTGATACCCAAGCAGGCAAGAAATACTTGCCAAAGAGCAAAAGTGAATGTAGGAATGATTTGGGTAATGCATGACTTGCACCACTAACGCCATAGAGGTAGCTCTTAATGTTTCTTATTACCAAACCCCACTAGTTACATATTTTAGTCTCTTTCTTGGAGGTTTGGTTTTCTTCTCTAGGTACGACAGAAAGGATGAACCCTCCAGTCCCATTCCCCCCAGTATATGTGGCATAACCACTTGCCCTGTTCTCACTCTTCCCTCAGCATCTGCTAATGGCGAGTTGAAGACAAGACGTGCTGGGTGGCCTCGTTGGTCTGAACAAATGTAACTGTTATGATACTCACAGGTGCTGCTTTTCTGGGCTAATGTCCAGACTGATAACAGTTGTCTTTATTGTGAATGTTTTTCTAAACTTGCAATAGTATCTGTAGGCTTGACTGCATAGACCTTCCTCCTCTGTGTTTTGGTATAGTCCTCACTTCCACAGAGGTAAAACTGATCAGTAGACCTTTGTACTGAGTAGTTCACAGGTTGGCATTTCTCTTGTGTCCAGAAAGTTTATGTTAGTGTTATCAGTATTTGAGAGGCAGACAGATGAAGTGATGGCACTTCCCAGAGCTGTGGTAGACCTCCTCATGGGAATGCCATTTTTAGTCCAGATGATGAAAATGGCATACATCTGTCACAGGTACAGAATAATTTTGGAACTGATTTCTGGGGAGACTGTAGTGTATTTTATCGCTGTGTCATTTCCTGAAACAGTCAGTGTAATTCTCCAAGGTGAAATTGCTTCTTTCCTGTGTGTCTTATTCAATGGGCTTTTTATTGTTTTCCCTGAGTTAATTAGAAGAGAGCCAGCTTAGAAGTGGATTCATTTTGCCTGTAAAAATACTGAGGAGGACTTAGTGGAGAAGTTTCTACCTGTTGTGTTGTCAGGCTGTTCCTTTGGGTAGAAAAAAAGGTTACTGGAAAGGATATATAGGTCAGATAGATCAGGAATTGTTTTATGTGCTGATAGTACAGAAATATTGAGCTGTGGCCTCTTGGTAGGTAATACTGAAGTCTTGAGTGGTAATGGTGCTTTTTTGTTCAGTATGTGTCTTGATTTTGAAGCACTTAATAGTTTTGTTCTTTGTAATTTGAATAGCTGTCACTAGCAAAATCCAATCAGCAGCAAAAATAAGCCTGGAATATTAGATGAATATGTTTCTACATGGTTTTCTTCTAATGTGCTGAAGTATGTGAGAGTTTATTGTCTGATTTTATTTCTTTTTTGAGTGTGTTAGGTGAAGGAAGTATTTTTCTAGTTTTCTGGAGTTCCCCTGCATATTTAGAATTGTTTAGATGGTCGGAGATTTGAAAAGGGTAATCATTTAATGATGAGATATTTGACCTTAGGAAGTAGACATCACTGCTTCATCTGAGTTCCCTCTTGAACTAATTATGTTAATCACATAATATCTAGACCAATTATTCTCATCAGTACTTAAACTGATGTTTGTTGTGTCTTTGTTAGACTTTATTAAGTTTTAATGCTTTATTTTTCTATTCAGAAGTGGTGCTTCTCCTTATTTATAAGCCTTACTTCACTGAATCATTTTCTGCTTGTATTTGCTAGCTCTATTAAAAAGTAAACAGACCGTGGTTTTTGTCGTTTCTCAATCTTTCAAGTAAATTACAGCATGGAGCTTATTTTAGTATCTTACTGAGAAACAATTTTCTTATTGTTTCTCATCAGTTTACATTTTGAACTTTACAGATTATCAGTGTCTTCTATAAATTGTGGGCAGTGTAAGAGAGATAGTATTGCAATAATAGGTTCATTAGTATTGTATGCAATACAAAGCCATTTCCCTCCTATGCAAGACAGTACTCCTTGATGTTGTTTGGTCCTTCTGCTTTGTGTTTTCAGGTTGTTTTCCTCCTCTACACAGAATCTTTAGTTTTAGAATAAAAAAATCAAAAGCCAAAAGAAAAGAAACTACCCTCTAATTAATGGAGAAGCTCTGTTCTGATCACATGCGTGGAGACTGTATACCCACGTAGCCAACACTTTTAAACGGTGATTATTTATGGTGATTTAAGCTAAGCTGTTTTACCTACATTAAAATGGAGTAGGAACATTCCCATGGTTTTGTAAGCTGAGAATGCAGTAAGTAAGAATAAGGAAATAGTCATAACTTGTATGGGACAGTAACTTTTTAATCCAAGTATAAAAGTATCGGGAAAAGTTCACTAGACATGCTTGTAATCAAACATGAACCAATAAGGACAAAAAGAAAAATGCAAAAAAAAAAAAATTATATATGTTATCATTGTTTGTCCCGTGCATTAAATGATAATTGTATCTTTGGTGAAAAGACAGGATGTGGTCATGCAGTTAACAGGTCTGTTACACTACATGTGCAGAAAGAAATGATGAACAGCATATTTATTCATGGATGTTCTGTATGCAAGCAGTGAAAAATCAGTTCAGCAAAGTTCTGGACACCTTGTCCATATATACTATATGTGTAAAAATTCTGCAATCTCTTTTAGCCCCCAGAAAGTAAAGGAAGCCCCAAGGATGAGTTAAAATTCATCATTTACTGTGCAGATGGCTAGCTGGATATAAATGATAATGCCATACTCTGTAAACTTCTGTTTTCGCTTCATTCAGCAAGGGGAAGGCCTCAAGCATGACTTCATTCCCATTGATTTACCATTATGCACTCCCTAAATTATTGCTTCAGTGTCCTGGGTTCAGCTACAGCAGTCATTTTTTCTCCTTCTTAGTAGCTGGTGCAGTGCTGTGTTTTTGACTTTCAGTCTGGGAACAATGCTGACAACACGATGTTTTTAGTTGTTGCTCAGTAATGTTTACTCTGACCAAGGACTTTCTCAGTCTCATGCTCTGCCAGAGAGGAGGGGAAGCCAGGAGGAAGCAGAGGCAGGACACCTGACCCAAACTGGCCAAAGGGCTATTCCATACCACAGCACGTCATGCCCAGTATAGAAACTGGGGGGAGTTACCCGGAAGGC
The DNA here is from genome assembly GCF_000696875.1 of Nestor notabilis. NCBI lineage: Eukaryota > Metazoa > Chordata > Aves > Psittaciformes > Psittacidae > Nestor > Nestor notabilis. Next base: position 40,911 of record NW_009930479.1, on the reverse strand, counting down.
CCAGATCGCTGCCCGGGTCGGGCTGGGTATCGGTCGGCGGGGGGGGGGCGGGTGTGGCCTTTTCCCTTGTTATTCCTCTTATCATTATTATTGATAGCAGTAGTGGTTTGTATTATACCTTAGTTACTGGAGAGCTGTTATCTCAACTCGTGGGAGTTACATTCCTCCGATTCTCCTCCCCATCCCTCCGGGAGTGGGGGGAGGAAGGAAGAGGGGGAGGGAGTGAGCGAGCAGCTGCGTGGTTCCAAGTTGCCGGCTGGGCTTAAACCACGACATTCAGGTAATGATGATTTTTAAGTATGTTATAGGAGGGAGATGTGTATTGCACATAAACACTGCTACTTCTGTTTAGCTGCCATATACTTATTGAAAAAAACGTATGTCACAAATATTACTCAATACTTTGAAGATATTATTAAGCATGTAGATGGAAATTATTTGTTTCAAAATGTGTGCTCAAGGTTCAGATAATAAATAATAAAAACCTGAAAAATTTGACATAAAATTTCTCCAGTGATATTTAAAGATAATGGTATTAGAGGAAAAGTCCTCCTATAGATTACTAAAAACTGGGAAGTAAACTATAGGAATGCTTTGACAATTTTCACTGACTACTGAGATCATGAGTAGTCTGAGAGGGATTTTTAGTTTCATAAGCTCTCAAAAAAAAATGGATGCATCCTAGGATAAGCCAGCAGTGTGGCCAAGGCAGCCAACAGCATCTGGCTTGTAACAAAAAGAGAGTGGCCAGCAGGACTAGGGAAGTGATCGTCCCGCTGTACACAGCACTGCTGAGGCTGCATCTCAAATACTGTGTTGTCTTCTGGGCCCCTCACTACAAGAAAGACATTGAGGTGCTGGAGCGGGTCTAGAGAAGGGCAATGAAGCTGGTGAAGGGTCTGGAGAATAAGTCTTATGTGGGTTGTTTAGTCTGGAGAAGGGAAGGCTCAGGGGAGACCTTACCTCTCTCTACAGCTATCTGAAATGAAGTTGCATGGTGAGTGTTGCAGCACAGTGGAGTCAGGCTCTTCTCCCAAGTAACAAGTGATAGGATGAGAGTAAACAGCCTCAAGTTGCACCAGGGAAGGTTTAGATTTGATATTACGAAAGATTTCTTCACTGAAAGAGTTGTCAGACATTGGAACAGGATGCCCAGGGAAGTGATTGAGTCCCTGGAGGTATTTAAAAGATGTGAAGATGTGGCACTTAACAACATGGTTTAGTGGTGGACTTGGCAGTGCTGGGTTAATGGTTATGGTTGGACATGATGATCTTAAAGGTCTTTTCTAACCCAAACAATTCTATGTTTCTATGATCTTTCTTTATATCCTCCTTATGAGGAGGATATAAACCTGGAGGTTTTCCAGACTTATCAAGACAATGCCCTGAGCAATCTGATCTAATTTTGAAGTTAACCTGCTTCAGCAGGGGGTTGGAGTAAGTGACCATAAAAGATCTCTTCCAACATACATTTTTCTGCTTTTCTGCTTTTCTGTGGTTGCTAGAACTGAGAGGAGTTTCTTTCAGGATAATATAAAGATCTATTATATAGCCTTGAGACTGATCTGTTTTGGCACAGGAGTGAGTGGCGGGGTATATAATTAATTTCTAGCACAAGTTTTTATTACCATTCTTGAATACATAATCAAGGAATTATACTTACAGACAAGTAGAGGGGGATGGTTTAGGGCTAAAACAGCAGGACTCCAGGTTATGAAGGAGGAGTAGCTGTCTCTTGTGACTGGTTTCTTTGTCTCCTGTTTGTTTCATTTTTGCCAACCCAGTGAAATTTGGAATGATGACAACTGTTCAGTTTCTTGTGTTTACAACCCTGACATGTTAATATATTTTCTTATTGCTTCTATTGTGCAACTATGCAGTATTCCTAAAATTAATACCTTTCAGGTAACTGTTCATCAAACTGCTTACAGAACAGTTAATGAATGGCCCTAAGCTTTCATAATGTCTTTAACAGGTGGTTTACAAAGAGGTTGAGGATACTGTATTGCAGTTTTGTAGAGTGGTCTCATGGATGTGACTTGCTACTTCTGTTGACTAATGAAAGAGGTGGAGGAAATGAGCTTTTGGTTAACCTTAAAAATACTTATTTACTGTTACAAAGAAGAATTTAAACACCATTCACAGTTCCCTTCTTTTTATCAGCCTAGAAATGCTGTGTGGCTTGTTACTAATTAGTAAGTGGAGAGGGCATGTAAGAGCATTTTGTTGAAGATAGCATTTCAGAGCAGTTAAGAAGATCCCTGATTTTAGTAGTCTGTGGTATTCACAGCTCTAAGTTAGAGTTACACCACCATGTTTTAAAGCATAAAGCTAGTCATCCAGACAAGGTACCCCACTGTCACTGTAGATCTCTTTTTGCACAGAAGCTATACGACTACTCCAGAATGGACTTCTGTAATTCACTGTATGAGGGAAGTAGAGCCTGTATTTCACAGAAGCCTCAGGAACTGCATTTTATAGCAAGGGCACCACATTCAGTGAGGCACGTGGGTGTACCTTGGCACAATTTTTTCTGACTAGTGCAACCTCTTCACAAGTTTTTAGTAGGAGAAGCGAAAAGAAGGTATGTACTAGCAACAAGGGTTTCTGGACCTATTCCAGAAATGCAGCTCAGTTAGTGGTCTAGTAAATTGTATGGATGATTTAATCAGTTTTATATAAGTTTGAAGATTCCGTTGTTGTATACTTCTATCAACTGAACTTCTGTATAAGGGATGTAGAAGAAAGGAACAAAAAGGACTGTCCATATGAGAAATATTACTATATTTGGCAAGCTGAAAGATTTGGGTTTATTTAACTCCAGGAAACTTAAGACAGTAGCACTGTTCAGTGGTGTAAAAAAATGATTGGAAGAGTGCGGGAACAAAGATTCTTCAAATGTACAAAAAAAAGGGCAAGAAATAAGGGAAGGAGATTGCAGCAAGGGTGTCTGAGGTTAGATACTGAGAAATGCTTTTAAACTAAAGACTGCAAACCATTGAAATAGATTGCCTGGGGAGACGGCAGTATTGCCATCTTTTGGAGGATTTGAAGAATAGATTAGACAAATATCTGACACAGATAGTTTATATATAGTTGATCCTGCAGCAGGGACTTAAATGACCTCTTACAATCCATTCAAGCTCTCCTTTTCTGGTTCTTTGTAAATAGTGTGAATTGTCAGACTTCTCAAGACATTTACTGAAAATCAAACTTTCTGTATTATCTTTGTTGACACAATCAAAAATGCTGTGTTAAAAATGCAATGGAGTATGTGTTACATTTGATCATGTTACATTTGGTCATTAGTTTCGTGTTGAATGGATAACACTATTGCTAAATAGGAACAGTACAAATAAGTTTGATGCAGTGAAAACATACTATAATATGTCTCAAAAATGGAAAGGATTGGACTGTTTTTATCAAAAGACATTTTCAGTGGGAAAAGTTACAGGTGAAAACCGTATTACATTGTATGGACTTTGATTAAAAGTCCCTCAGAGAGATAAGAAATTTATGATTTTTCAGTTCAAAGAGTTTCATTTTAATTCCAAGCTTTGCATTTTCATTTGTATGCCGTTTCATGACTTAAGTCAAAGCACAAAATACCACAATGGTTTCTGACATGTCACAATGTGATTGATGTGTCAAAATACGACATAATTGATTAAAAAATAAAAAAAACAAAAAAAACCAACAACAAAAAAACAAACCCAACAAAAAAACAACCCCCCCCAAAAACAAACAAACAAACAAAAAAACAAACAAAAAACAAACACCCAACAAGAGGTGAAAATCAGTAAAGATTTAGTAGAGATTAAGGCATTTTGTTTTCTGGTCAGATTCTCTCTTGATTCTTTTAATGGCCAGGGCTGATTCTACAGGTGGAATAATTGGGAAATTAGTAGTGTAAGCTAGTGAATATGAGAATTTTATCAGTTAAATTGTTTGTTTCATGAGTTTTCACTTATTTTCCGTATGTTATTAAGAAAACATTCCATTAAACATTAAATGTTGCAAGTAGAGTGTGAGGGATTTTGCTTGTGGGCTCATTAGAGTTACTCCTCTGTAATTTTTCTTCTGTAAATCATTAGTGTTGCTACACCACTACACCTGACTCTCAACATTACCACCTGGCTTTATCAGGTTCCGGGTTGTATCAGGAAATGAAGCAATCGATAAATTGGTTCTTCACAACTTGCTTTGCTTTTGCCAGTTTGAACTAAGGAACTGGCTGGAGGTGGGTAGACTTTTGAGTTTCTGATGCATCCATATATGACAATTTTCCCAGAAGGTAAGTGAGTGTAGAGTATTATTAATATTACAATAACCAATCACTACTGTGAATTTTCTGCTGTACAGGAATAGGATTATAGAATAGTAGGTAATGTAATAGATTTAAGAAAATCTAGAAAGAGTTAAATGTGAGTAAATTAATCTCTTTTTGCATTTTTACAAAAAAACATGTTGGTGTGAAGTTTGTAATGTAGAGGCGTGGTGTAGAAATAGTTATAATTTATTAGAGTAATCAAAAGCAAAACATACAGTTCATTGCAAATAATATTTTAAAATGAGTTAAAAGTATTAATGTATTCTGCTTGCTGGAATTACTAAAGAGGGAGAACTTTATATTACGGGAAAAAAATATAATGGATAATGAAATGGTTTAGAGAAGGTTGTTGGTTTAGATGAGAAATGACAGGAGACATGTAAAAAGAGTTTAGATATTTGTACTGAAATGAGGAAATGGTTTTGAGGAAATGGTTTTAAAGAAATGTTGAAAAATAAAGAAATTACAGGCTGTTATGTGTCACTATGACCAGAATCGACCAATTAATTTGGGCTGCATAAAGCCATTATATGTTCTGGAAAGAAGAAAAGTACTGTCTTAGTGTGCAGAGTGTAGTGTTGGAGTAGCAAATGAGGTGACAGTGTAGGCAGTTACCAATTTTGTAATGCATAAAGTTGGCCATTTGGCATTTCCTGTGTTTCCTGAAATCTCCTAATGTGTGACAGCTGCAGACGCATAGACCTGGGTAAAAGCAGAGCAAGAATGTTGGAGGGGAGTCCTGCTGTAACTGGTCTGTCCTCCAGGCCAGGAAACTAAAGAGATTGGCCGCAAGAGTAGCTCAGTAGCAGGCACTATATATATTCAAATGTTTAAATTGCTATACTAACTAAGGTGTGATCGTATAAGGTACAAAGGCACATGTTTTGCTAGATTTATATTGCGATGATGGCAGCATGTGTGCAGCTGCAGCACTTGTCTCTGCAGTGTCAGGAATATAAAAGGGAAATTTCTTCCTTTTTTTTAATATTTTTTTATTTATTGTTTGGTTTTGGTTTTTAAAAGTACTGTGTGAAGTTGTATCACCTAAGCTGGACATCTGTCTTGCAACTGTTAAACTGTTGCAGAGCCTAGTTGAAGGTAGGATTCCCTTGTGCTATCTAATCAGCTGTTGGGTGGCTGGACATTAATTCCCATTAGAAGGTCAGGGGAGATCAGAAGGGGATAACAGTATAAAAATACACTGTTTATCAGTAGCTGTGTACTTTACCTTTTCCAAGTTTAAAACAGTGTAATTAGAAGAATAACTCAGAGGGAAAAGAGGAAATGTTTTGCTTGCTTTTGCTGATAGAGGTTTGTGGTGCTCAATATTTTTTAGAGTTGGGATCCTCGTTTGAAGGGAAAAAGAGTACTATTTTCATTTATATTGGCTTTGTAACGAAATACCTGTGGCAGTCCCAGGTAATACTGAGACCTGTAAAATCCAATGCTTTAGTGTGAGCCCATCTCACAGGTGTGAGGCTCATTGATTGATAAAGAGGTAAGAGTTAACTAGTGTTTTTCATTGCTTCAGTCAGAGTAAGGAGCACAGGGAACTCTAGAGAGCTACATTTTCAGAAGTGGAGTACCTTGCACTTTCTGAAGGCCAAGCTTCCTTATGAAGTCTTATGTTGGGCAAATAACAAAAATATATTTGATGAAAATATCTGAAGTCAGCAGAAAGCAAAGAGCAGCTTCACTTGATTTTTGAGAAATATAAACGTGTAATACCTCACTTGGTTAAAAAAGCTATTTGGATTTGTTATCAAGCACAAATAAAACTTTCAGTGTGCATATAATTTTTCTAATAGGTTGAGGACCAGGAAAATCCACAGTTATAGTCTGACAATATTTTGAGACTTTTTTTCCCCCATTACAGAATGAGGATTTTACCCATTAGTCTGCAAGCATTGTCTTACATAAATACTTTTTAATATGCAATTTATTGACATGATAAGGAAGACTGACTCTTCTGAAATGCTTCATAATAGTTCAGTTTAGGCATTTGACCTTGGTGAAAACTTCATTGAACCAGAACCTTTAGAATTATAAAATATTTGCAGAAGGAGGAAAAAACGTTTTAGATTATAAATCTGGTTTTCTGCTGTCTCTCAGACAGAGGGTCTGTCTGATATTGAGCTGTTGCTCGACTTGATCTTAGCCAAAAGGGGTGATTTAAGCTTTGTAGTAGCTCACATATTGGAGTTTTCACTGCGGTATGAACACGTCATTGTGGCCATCTGTAATAATTTCATTACAGGTAGCTTTCTGGATCACAGATAAGTGTCTTCCAGCTGTTTTTATTTGAAAGAAAATTTGGGGAGAATATTATCGTATTGCACATGAAAGTGAACATGCCATTTGGCAAGATAGATGCCTCCTTTCAGGCTTGATTTTGTTGCCCGTATTTGCAAACCATAGAAGTTAATATTTATTCAAACAATATTGAGACAAAGGAACAATGACATTGTGGTAATGAGAAAAACAGAGGGGAAAAGTGTGTTTTATGGAATGATGTGCAGTAAGACCTCATATTGCACATATTTGCTGAGGAATGTATGGAAACTAGTCAGTTCCAAATACTACTTCCCCCTCCCTCCCTTCCTTTTTCCCCCCACTTTGTTAAATTATGCAGTTGAAACATTGCCATATCATGGCCCATTGGTTGATACGTTCTGCTTACGTTTTTAGATCCTTTGAGGGGAACGAGGCTGTCTATGCTGAGAGAGTCGTTCACATTGTAATAAAATGCAGTGGTGCACATGTAACCTTATATCCTAAGGTGAAAAGCATGTGCTTGTCTCATTTTCCTGTTGCTATGTACAGCGTTTTTTCTCCGTAATTGCAGGTTGGCTGAGATCAAAGCCTAATGTATAGTCAGTCACAACTGAGAAGCTGATGTTGAACTATTGGGATCAACCACAGGAGGTATTCAGAGAGTTTTGGTGCTATTGGAGAAAGAAAAGAAAGGAGAAAACACATGGGGATATTGTCGTTGTTATAATACAGGCATTTAAATAAAATGTAACATCTGGCTTATTGCCAGACAGTTCATTGGGCAGATGTAGGATTATTTTAGTACTGCAGTTATGCCAGGTGTTATTCTTTTTTTGTACTCCGTTTAATTATCAAACGGGAACATTTGTGAGAACTTTACTACATTATCTTTTGGGAGAGCATGTTTTTTTAGGATAGTTTGCAGGTTCCGATCATTTTTACTCTGCAGTGTGTACAACTTTGCAGCATCACTACTGTGTAGTGTTTAAAAAAAAAAAATAAAAGTCACTCTATTTCTCTATTTGTAAGTATAGTGGTAAGAAATCCTTTTAAAAAATATAAATGTGGGTTTCCTTGGTGTCTGTGTGAGCCTGCAGTAACACATCTCTCTCTGACCTTCCCAAAAATCAGAGTTCTGCCAAAGCTGTGCCTGATCTTGTGTTGTGGCCTCATGGTCTTCTACAGTAAAAAGGCACAATTATTTCTGATGCAGAGTGGCAGAATCTTGCCACTAGAAATTAAACCAGTATCATCTCCTCTTTGCTTGCTAAGTTATTACCTTTCACATTGATCTTTATATTTTAGGTGCAGCAGAAAAATGGCAAAGGGTACGGCAGGAGGGAATGTCCCTCAGCAGCTGTGGGGCACACCTGGAGCTATGATGTGGATTTAAGGGCTGTGCTCAGAACTAAGGTGCTCTGTTTCAATCCCCCAAGGATGTGGTGACTGGGTGCTTTGTTCAACTACGAATGTTCTTCTAAAATCTGCAGGGAAGGGATAGCAGCAGCAGCTCTATCAGTGCAAAGTCAACTTAAGTGGTCTGGTTTTCTGGGCTCAGTATTGTATAGAACATAAGGCCAGTTCTCTCTCTGGTTAAAATTGTTTGTGAAAATCTATAGGTGTATTTCAGACTGCCTTGTAACTGCAGGAAGGCTGAAAATAATTAATTCTCTAGATCTTTTACTTTGCTTCTGTCAACACCAACCATCCCACTTCCAGCCTCACAGCCACAATAACCAGATGTCTTGCCAAACTAAGCTGTCAGAATAGCTTGTTTTGAATTTCAATGGATTGTATAAGATGGAAGAGCTGTAGATCATTTATGAAGGCAGGATGCAGCAAAGATTTGCTTTAGCACCATATTTTCTGGTCCTTATCTTACCTTCACGTCATCCTTTCCAAACTATGCATCACGCACTTGGCCACTTGCAAAATCTGAGGAATATGATGGATGGGATGTCAGTGACATGGACATTGTTTCAGGTATAAAGGAGGTGGAGATTTGAAGGGGACCCACACTGAGATCCAACAAGGCTGGGGGGAAACCTTACAACTCTTATGCTGCAGTAAATATCCAGCAAGGAAGGTTGTTCCAGGACACTTTGGCATGTGATGATGCTTGGGTTTTAGTTGTTTGATTTTTTAATATTTTTTTTGTGGTTTTGTTGTTGTTGGATTGTTTTGTTTTGTTTTTTTTAAATGCATTGTTTCATTAAATGGGCAAGCTTGCCCTCAAAGTTTAGGAAGTTGCACTGCTTTTTAGCAGGAATCTGTCTTCAGAACGGGTCTGACTGCTAACAAATAATAGAAGATAGACAAAAAGCAAGAGCAGATGAGAAATGAATAGTGTATCTAAATTTGTTTGAAAGTCAGTGTCAGTGGTCTAATCTGAACAGGAGGGCACAAAAAAATCTCTTGAGCCATTCTGGTGGCTTTCAGCTCAAATGTCAGTCTATGCAGTGAACTGGTTCCACAAGATTTTTGTTACTTTGAATTCTATCTGATTTCAAACCCTGTTATTCATTTCTCATAAGGCTTCTTAAGATCGAAATCAGAAGATGCATTTGGAGCCAGGAATTAAAATGTAATGCATTTTCTTTGAAAAAATGAGCAGGAGTGAGTGTGATAACATTTCCTGTAGTCTGGCTCTTGAGGATGTTGTGTTTCCTGAACACTTTGAATGAAGGGTGTTTTTTTTAAAACAAATTTTCACTCACTTTTAGCACCTGTATCTTTAATACCAGTAAGAAATGACTTGGAAAACTGCTGTGAAAACTGAAAACGGGGCTTGGGCATTTAGTTCGCGTGAGTGAACAATAGATCTCTTTCTACAGCTCAATACCAGCTGAATGTTGCAGGTAGAGAAATATGGCAACAAGAATCAGCAGTGAAGATGAGAGAGGGGTTTGGTAAAAAGATTTGACTTATTGCCCTCAGTAGCATAAACCTTAGCTCAACTGTATTAGTTTTTCTGTGTGCCTTCCAGTCTTTTACTTAGTATGTGTATTCATCTATAACATCATATTTGATTTATTGACCACTTCCAATTAGCTTAACTTATGGTTGTCCTTCACTATTTGAATAAAGTTACAAATATGTTTTGTTCCCATGACTTTTAGTGACGTTAATAGGCTGTTGTTATCATGTTCACTGTTCTACCTTATATGTTTCTCTTGGAGTATCTTTCTTTTGTGAAACACTCAAGGGATGGGACTAAATATACCAACTTCTTGCTACTAGCCTAAGGTTTGCTGCGGTTAAATGGGAGAAGCCTTTTTATAGACATTTCAATGGAATATAAAATCCATAGTGGCAGTATACAAGGGCAGTTGGGTTCAGTTGAGGCTTTGTGACTTACTTTTCAAACATAGCATTATTAAAAAGATGGCCACCTGAAATTCAGATTACCTGAACTCTGCAATTTTTAGGCACAGAGTTTAGATAGAATAGGATTCTTGAGGAGAATACAATCCTGTTGTCAAAAATTGTAAGAGGTGTAAGCAAGATGAAGGATTATTCAGTTATTCACGCTGGTTCTCACTTCAGTGGAGGTTGTATGGGGAAAAGTCCAGGAAATCACCTCAGAGAGTGTCTTAAGAAACAAAAGAACAGTCTATAGGCAATGGGACTCGTTGCTCCAGGAATCTTTTGTTGGCAACAATTTCAAGTGAGTTCAAAACGTGGGGGTTTTTTACTCTCACCATGGTGTACTCCCTGCTGTCTGTGAGAGAAGCAGCACAGAGAAAAATCAGATAAGTCTGCCCATTAGGTAGTGAAATGGTGGGTAAGTTAATGCTTTTATCCAATTTATATGCCATAGCCAGATCCAAACTGTCTAGCATACTTTTCAGAGTAGTGTGCTAATGCCTCTTTTAAATCCTTTCAAAAATCTAGCTGGAGACAAATGAGGCACAAGGAAAAATGGCAGGCTCTGCAACCAGCTAGCATGCTGAACAGATATCACACGGTTTGTGTGAATTTATAAGAACAGTAAGAACAGGAACTTGGTAATGGGAGAGGGGTGTGCGTGTGTGATATAGGATGGTGTATGCATAGCAGTGTTAGGTTTACAGTTAGTGATCTTAAAAGTCTTTTCCAACGTGAATGATTTTATGATTCTATTCTATGTAGAGTCTGGTCCTTAACCAGTGTAGGTAGTGCATTGCTTTATGAATAGCCTGGTTATCACCCCAGGGGAAAAGTAATGCTGTTTGTCAGTGTGGCAAAACCTACTTCCTTGAATCCAAACTGGTGACACATCTTGTTTACTTTATCACTGCTTCCTTTTGTAATTGATCTGAAAGTTCAGCTGTTGCAGAAAAGTGACAAATGGTTGGGTGCCCTGTATCTGTAGAAACTGAGAGGCTTTGTAAAGGTAGGTGAGGCTGTAGCTGGTAAAGATGTAATCTCATGAATGGCAGAGAAATGCAATCTGAGAGGTAGAATGGACATCTTTAAAAAATAAAACGTTGGCGAATGCTTGATGAAGTCAGATAAAGCTGTGATTTATTTCATATGGAAAAGAATAAGATGTTGATCTTTGTGTTTGGCTGCCAGTTTGCTGAAGCATTTTCAAACAGTCACTGATGGCTTCTTTTTCCTTGGAGCCTGGTGTTTCTCAAGAGGTGTGTCTGAAACATACTGGATAGTTCCTCCTTACTGCCATCTTACAGCATATAGAGGAAAAATAACTCTACTGTAGATAACCCTACAGTGAAGGTCATGTTTTAATTTCACCCTCAGTTCTCCAGCTCTTTTGAGAAATAGCTTTTATACAAAAAGGTAGTGTTCTATAAGTTTAGAAATGTTTCATGAAAAATTTGGTCCTTAACTTTCAAAAACAAAGGAGATGGGCCGAGTTCAGCTGCTTTGGCACGCGGCAGTAGTGAGTGGAAACATGGTCTTAAGTTATATTTAACCAAATTTGCTTAAGTGCTAAAAGGATGTTTAAAAAACCCCAAACAAAGCAAAAAACAAAAAAACAAACAAAAAAAAAAAACCCTACACCAGCATCTTGCCTCCCCACCTTCCACACAAAAAAGTTGTACGTTGTTGATCCTTAACTGAGGAGGGAACTGTGGAGCAGTGTATTTAAGTGATTCTACTTAAATAGTAAAAAGGCGGGGTTAAGAAAGAAGCCTAAGATGGTGTCGTGGTTCAAGCCCAGCCGGCAACTTGGAACCACGCAACCTCCCCCTCTTCCTTCCTCCCCCTGCTCCCGGAGGGATGGGGAGGAGAATCGAAGGAATGTAACTCCCACGGGTTGAGATAACAGCTCTCCAGTAACTAAGGTATAATACAAACCACTACTGCTACCAATAATAATGATAAGAGGAATAACAAGGGAAAAGGGCACAACCGCTCACCACCCGCCGACCGATACCCAGCCCGACCCGAGCAGCGATCTGGGCCTTCCGGGTAACTCCCCCCAGTTTATATACTGGGCATGACGTGCTGTGGTATGGAATAGCCCTTTGGCCAGTTTGGGTCAGGTGTCCTGTCTCTGCTTCCTCCTGGCTTCCCCTCCTCCCTGGCAGAGCATGAGACTGAGAAAGTCCTTGGTCAGAGTAAACATTACTGAGCAACAACTAAAAACATCGGTGTTATCAGCGTTGTTCCCAGACTGAAAGTCGAAAACACAGCACTGCACCAGCTACTAAGAAGGAGAAGAAATGACTGCTGTAGCTGAACCCAGGACAGTAGGAAAGAAGACAGCAGTTAAAGCCCCAGTAGGATGAGTGATCTCTACAAAACAGAGGTGTTTTGAAAGCATTCAGGGAGAACACAGAAAACGGCCCAGAGCTGTCAAGAGGTGCTGTTTGGAGCATTTCTCTTGGGTTCCTGACTGAAGCCTAGTTCTCAGATGAGTTTCCCCCTTCTCCCTAGAGAAGCTGCAGGAGAGATCAGTGGCCTTGTACTGTGAGGGCTTCTCTGTGTTAACAGTCATTACTGAGTGTGGAAGGTCAAGGTCAGTCCCACTGGGAAGTGATGGCCATAAATCTAATTTAAGTAGGCTTTAAGCACTTCAAAAACTTTGAGGTCTCCTATGGCTTACTTACTTAAACCAAAATTACATTCTGATTTTCATCTGTGGCACTGGGATAAAGGATCATCATTGATACCTTTCTAGGTATTTAGAATTAGGCACTGTTTGAAAATTTCCTAAGTGTAATGTAATTACTATTGCTTTGAAGATGGCTCATTCCTGTATATAATTCTGAAAGTGTGCTGTGCATTTGATCGTTTTGAAGGTTGGCATGGGGGTGGCCTTTTCAAACAATGTATAGACTGAACAGCTTTTTAAATCTATTTGCAAATGTATCTCTGTTCAGACCAAAATGAAATCCCACACATTCCAAGAAGACTACATGGACTCTTAAGATTCTTAAATTACGTGAATGAAAATAAATTTTAGAAAATAAAATCTTCTCCATTTAAACCTAAATAAAATAGATAAACCATTCTAGCAGAATAGGCCAAAGAAAAAGCATGGTTTATTCATGTAGCAAGCTGTTATTTTACACTGATGCAAGCAAAACTACATGTGAACTAACAGCTGCTCTCAAACAGATTGTCGCATCTCGCAATCTGCTAGGGAAGCACAGCTGGAGAAATCTGCAGAACATTTTTGTCTGTAAATCAAACATAAACTAGGAAAGCATTAAGTACTGTAAATATAATAGCATCAAAGTTTACAAAGGGTTTTCTCATGCTGTACATAGGGGAAGTTACTTCTGGTTTTAGACTGTATTCTGAAAAACATCCAGCCAACCCATAATTTCCAAAGTACTCATTTGTACCTCAAGCACTGTACTGTCATTTGCTACCCTACAGATGTTTTAGTGGGCTTGTGCGGGCTTATATTTTGTGTGACAGAATATGAATGTGAATATAATTTTGACTGAAATTCTGTTGTGTCCTCCCTTTGAGTAAGATGTAGATCATGGATGGGCAACAGGCACTCAGAGAAATCCTCATGTCAACCCTAAGAGAAGATACTTCTGACCCAAAGAAGTCAGATCTCTCAAACAGATTTGCTGCTTTTTTTGTGGTTTGAGAAGGCAAACTTTTCTTCTTTCCTCTAGTGCATAGTTTGGACCTTTGAGGGAAGCCATGGAGGCTGGATCTGTTTCTAAAGGGATGAGGAGGACTTACACCTCAAGCATTCTTTAAGTTAGAAGTGACAGCTTTTGCCTTAACTAATGAACCAAATAAACAAAATCTGCAAAATCACTCAGTTATAAATTGAGAAATACAAACATATAGTGCCTATCTTAGTATTTTCTCAGCCTCCCCCCAAAAAACAACTTAGCAACAGACAAAGGTAAAACTGTCACTCATTGTCCTTGATCGTGGCAATATATTAGCATGACTATTTTGACTGTCACGTGCTAGCTGGTAAGCTGAGCCAAGAATCAGCATGGGAAATGATGAAGAGGGAACCATCTGACATGGTTAATTAAACGTATAAACTTCAGAGGCTGTTAGGCTAGTAGTTGAAAGTGACATCAGTGTATTACGCCTTTGCACACTGGAGATTTAAGGAATAAATGTTTGTGGGATTGCTGAAAACTGAATAGACCACAGAATACAGACATAACAATCCTTAAAAAAAATCCAAAACATTTAGCTGTTTATCTGAGGTAGAGTCTTCATCATGCTACACCATAGCAGAAGAGCACAGCCACATTTGTATATAAGAAATTTATAGTGAAAGATAGAAAGGAAAGTTATAGAAGAAATGTAAAGTGGTATATTTGAAGTGTTGTAAAACATTGTATTGTTTACAGCTAAGAACTTGTAGCAGGTAATTGGTTACGCTTAAATATTTACATAACTTCTAGCAGCAGTTAAGAATTTTGACTGGAAGAAAATTTATCTTTCTAGCACTTTTAAAGATTTACCTTTGGTGTTTTATATATATATATATATTTTTTTTTTTCCTTCTTCATATACCAGGTAACTTTTCCCTCTCTCTAACTTCAAATGCTTGTTTTCCTTTCATAGATCAGTGCTCTAAGTGCCTGTAAGTGCTGAAAGGGCCTGATTCAGCACAGCATCCTAACAGGAACATGTAAGCTTTGCTGCATCAGGAATATTGCATAGAGAACTACAATTCTATTTAGTTCAAATAGTTCAGAAATGATTATCTGAAGTCAGTGCCTGATGCTCAGGGCCAGTTCTGTCCCTCGAACCAGAAATTATTTCTTTTCACATTATGGTGTGAAAAGATTTCATTTGCTTTTAGCAGTTTGATAAGTAGCCATGGTACTGGGGCATTTCATTCACTTCTGTGTCCTTTGATTGTTTTGGTGTGCTTGATTAGTTATAAATAGCATTTATTTATGCTTATGGTAACTTTCTCCAGTTTAAGTGAAGAAATGCAAAATTCTGCTTTTCTGTGGAAATAGCTGTTAACATGAGTCTGCTGGTTACATATATATATTCTGGAATGTAGGTTTTAGGCAATTGAGATATATCAAGAAATTTTGCAAGAGAAGGAAAACTTACTAGTGGGATGAAAGTTAAAGTGTCTCCCTCTGTGATGAAGAAGAGTGTTTTTTTCTGGATGTCTTTGATGTGTCATTAAGGTCTTTGTTTTTTTCTAACTTCTGTAGCTTGCAATGAAAGTTTTTATTGCTTAAATACTGCTTTAATTTCCTGTTAAAGCAAAATGAGTATAGCTGTAATGAAGCATTATCTGCAAAGAGTGATTTTGAGTTTTAAATTCCTTTTTTTGGAGGCACTACAACTTTTTTTTTTTTTAATTTTACGTTTTTTATTTTATTTATTTTTTATTTTATTTTTTTTTACCGTGCCCTGCTTTTACCTACATTAAAAACAATCTGATCCATATTTCAAATTCAGGCGTTGCTTCCTGAATTGGAGACTAACTTTGTTATTAAAGAGGACAGCCGAAGCATATAAATAAGAAACGTAGAAAGGCGACCAAAAAGGAAAAATATTAGCAGTTTCTATAGGCACATTAAACAAGATGCAAATTAATTGCTTTTCCTCTCACATAGATTAGCTCTTTCACTTCTGAGGGTATGCAAATACAAGATGAAACAAACAAGCAATAATTGTGGAGTATGTAAAAGCCATTTAAGTGCCCTGAACTTGTCTTATGATACTGATGCGTCCCTAAACTCTACTTTTATGTCAAATAATTTCACCCAACTCTGACTTACAAAAACGGCTAGAAAAATTTGATTTAAATAAACTAGACTTTTTAAACTACAATTACTTAAGCTATTTACATTTCAATTGGCTGTACTTACTGTAGCTCTGAACTCTCAGAAATGGCAATGAAGCCCCACACTGCTTTTACTAGGAATACTAACACTGTTATGGCTTATGTTGATTATCAGCTATCTTAGTTAGAGTGCAATATATTTTCATCCCATTAATTCTAGGGAAGGAGAAAGGGACAGTAATGTCTGATAGAGAAGCAGCTTTCTGCCATAAAAGAGTAATGAAAGGTGCAATTTTTTGTGAATCAATCAGATAAGTAGTTGCCAAATGCAGATTTTAAGTTGAGTGTTTGGAGTATGGGTTGTATTGTTGGTGTTTTTTGTGTTGGTTGAGGTTTTTTTAATTTGACGTTGTAACTGGGTTTATGCTATTTGAAATATCATCCCAGTTATTTAACTAAAGCATTTCAGTACCTTACACACTATTCTTTTGCACTGGAAAATTGACTGCTGTACCATCCTCCTTTACATTTCACAATAAGAACAATAGATACATTATTTTTAAAACAACCCATTTCATGCAGACTGTTCCTGGAGGATGAAGATAATTTCCTGTTGAAATTGCAGAGACATGCTTTATCAGAAAGGCGAAATAGAACAAAATAGTTTTTCATTAAAATGGCCTTTGCTTTTAAGGTGACATTTTATTTCAAGACAGAAATTGAAGGCTATTAAATTAAAAGAGTAACTGGCTTATTTTGGTACTGACAGGGAAAGCAAAGCTGTTATAGAAGTTAAAATTGAAAATATATAACAAATAATGGTGAGATGACTTTTGACGTCTTAGGCATATGTGTACTAAAGAGCACTTATAGTAATTATTATTATATTCAAAATTAAAATATTAATTTTGAAGGGTGTATTTTCTTCACAGCCTACCTCATGTTCTAATGCAAGATCGAGAACTTTTCTGATCAGATTTTACAGGGGAAAATGAAGGGTTTTTTAAAAAAAAACAGAATAAATAAGCATGTGAGATTTAAATGAGCTGGGGCTTCCTGAAAAGGACATGATATAGTTAAGCCTAAAAATATATATATTTTTTTAAATTACAGAGCAATCTTTCTCGATTTACCTTGTAACCATCACAATGCACAGAAAGAAAATCATGCATATATGTTCTGTCTATGCACATTGGGGGCTGGACTAGATGATTTGTTCTAAAAGCAGCCCCACGATGGGAAGTTTTCAGAATACAAGAAAATAGAAGTGAACGATGCATCTTTCACATCTGTCTTGTGAAAGTAAATAATAAATTATTCTACACATAGAATTTAAGTGTTTTAAAGTTTAGCTCCTACATCAGTAGCTGACACGTGAAGCTTCTTGAAGAAGACCGAGTTAAGTCTTGAGACTTCATTGCTTCAAATGAAAACAGTAGCGTTTCTACCTCTTTTTATCAGATCATGAAACAACTCAGGAGCTTGCCTGTGTTTCAAACTGATAGGATCAACATGCAAAGAGCTATAAGGGGTTCAGTTTCTAGGTATTGTGTACAAAGGGAATAAGTGAATTGCTAGTCATTATTATTCAATTGATGCTTCAGGTGATTATCAGAAGGCAGTGCGTGGTGTGATTCTCTACAGCTTTCTTTTAGTGTGGATAAATTCTCTGTGCTCCCACAAGGCTGGTTTTAGTGAATGTACAGCAACAGAATGGTAAAAGACATTGTAAGGGCTGGGTGTGTGCTACATGTCATGCTCACAAGAGCATAAAATATATGGTGCTAACAGAGTCTTGCAACTCACTGCAGGCAGACCTGATTTCAAATTTCATACCTGGGAAGGAGACATAAGCATCTGGGTTTGGTTTTGAAAGGATGTATTAAGCTGGAGTCAGAGTAAAAAACCAACAGCAATAATAGAAACCTTTGGATAAAATATATTAGTGTAATTAAAGGATATGAATTATAAATATACAACACTGTAAACAGTAAGAGAGAAAAAGATCTCATAAGCCCTCCAGAGGCAGTGTTGGCATAATTGTAGGTGCAGACATCATGTTTTATCATTGTTAATGTTCTAGATAGAAAAGAATCATAAGTTGTAAGAGAAGGGCAGAGTGCCCGCATTAATTTTGTGATTACTAGTTGTTCTCAGACAGATGGATTTATTGATTTTTTTTTTTTATTTTTTTTTTTTTTTGCAAATGTTAATAGAGTATGGGCTTCCCGGTTTAGCCCTGCCTCAACAGCCCAAATACGTATACAGAGGTTGGTGCATTACTGTTTGTTCTGTTTTTAATAAAAAATGGAAGGTAAAATGTGTTTTCAGCCTATTTCACCTTCTTCCCCATCTTCCCCAAATCTGCCAGAAAACAGGAAACCTCACCACATCAAGGAGATCTTTATACTAATGATATTCTGTGTTTCCTTCATTGGAGAATCATACCCAGTCAAAGAAATTCAGAATGAAGATACGCACTTTATAACTACCACTTACTCTTTCTTTCCCCCTTCATTACCCATTATAGTCATTCCCTTTAATTAATTTTCTTTATTTTTTAGTGTTTGTCTTAAGACAATGGCTGTCTGCAAAAGATTGCAATGTTAGATGAATCTGCTAGATTATATTATGGTTTGTTGCTCACATTTACATCAAGTTTTATACCAATGCATGATATTTTTATTTGAAGTAAGCATCTGGCATGAAGTCAGGAAGGCACAGTGCCAAAACAAGTGTCATTCTAATAGGGTATCAAAGCAGTTTCTTCTAAGATTGCTTTTCTTATTTTCTATCTATCATTTATCTCCTATTTTGATTCTGTTCTTTTAGTGCCTGCTTCTTTGTTGCCTTCTGTGCTGAAAATAAGGTAAACATTCAAGATAAACTCTTGAAGACTTCTTGCTGCTATGGATGTTTCAAAAAGCAAACTGAATTTACAATTGCCAGCAAAAAAATACTGTATAACCACAACAGAGACCTCATACTATGCTTCATAGGCTTTACATAGCCAATGTTTAACAAACACTTTGAATATCAAGCATTCCTTATACCTAAAGGCCTCCTAGTTTCTTCCTGTGACACAGCTTATTATATGAAGTGTTAGAAAGCACACTGTTCTGTTCAAGGACTTGCCTTTTTTTCTTCCTTGCAAGTATGCCGTGTGCTGTACTCGGCTCTCAAATGATTGAAAGAGGAATAATGATATTACAGGAAAGTAGTCATATATAGTTAATTATCTGATCAAATTTCAAAAGGAGCAAGCTGGTTCTCTCGGTTCCCAAGGATATAATTGGGAATGTGTTAGAATGAAATTCACTCGGCAAGGGAATGTCATGTATTTCAGTTTTGCCATCTCCCAAATGTGTACAGTGGCATCCTGTGTAATTTACTTTTGCTCATTAGAGCAGACTTACTAGAGTTTGGATGTCAGTGGGACATCTCTGGTGAGACTGATGTGGCATAATATGAGTGAATGGAGATGACTGTGGCCTATTTGGGACATTTTAACGAAGAATTCCGCTTAATGAAGATGCATTCAACAAGTGCCAAGGGGTAAAAGTGAGATTAACCAAGTCTTAAATAAGCATGAAATTTTAGACTTTGGCTATTTAATGTAGTTTCCAGATCAAGGTTAAAGGAAATAAAGGATTATTTTTGTATTTATTGTTTTGGTTTCATTTACTTTCTTGAATGTGTGTGTGTGTGTGTGTATATATGTGTGTGTGTGTGTGTATATGTGTGTGTGTATGTGTGTATGTATATATGTTCATAAGTTTCTTAAATATACGATTGTTTCAGTCAGGAAGATAGCTGTCCCCTGCAGACGCTGAGTTTGTAAGATTATAGGGTTCCTTATTTATTTATTGAAAAATTTAATTAGTGCTGAGTGACTGAGGCATATTTATAGCTTGTTGAGTCCCAGTGCGCTTACCAAAAAACAGCAGAGTCCCTCATTTATCAAATGCTGGGCAAAAGCTCCAGCCGTCATGAAACATGTAGGAATAAGACAAAACGGGCCATCGTTATGAGAAACTTCCACTTCTTCAGATCTTTTGTAGTTTATCTAAAATGGAACTTAACCAGCCCTCTTTGGGTATTTTCAGAACAATCCAATGTAATTTCTCCCTCTACCTCCCCTTATGGAAACAGTCGGCTGAGCTATTTACTCTGTAAATAGGAGTATGGCAAGAGCCTCAACAAAGCAGTGAGCAGGTGGAAGTGCAGGATGTTGGAAGAGTTGTCCTGAAAATCATATAAATAGTTAATATAATGTATGTTTATTTGAATATATTAATAGTTTGGCAGCACCACTGAAAGCTGTGGCTCTCTATTAAGAAAAATCTACTAAGCAGATGATCTGGGTGTTGAGGCATATTAAGTTTGCATGGCAAGGTTGTGGTAGTGGGGGGAGCTACAGGGGTGGCTTCTGTGAAGAAGCTGCTAGAAGCTTCCCCGTGTCCAGTAGAGCCATTGCCAGCCGGATCCAAGACAGACCTGCCACTGGCCAAGGCTGAGCCCAACAGTGACAGTGGTAGTGCCTCTGGGATAACATGTTTCAGAAGGGGAAAAAAACTGCTGACGGAGAGAGGAGTGCAAGAGCAAGGAACAGCCCTCACTGACACCAAGGTCACTGCAGAAGGAGGAGAGGAGGTGCTCCAGGTGCTGAGGCAGATTCCCATGCAGACCATGGTGTGAGGCTGGCTGTCCCCCTGCAGCCCATTGTCCTGGGTTCAGCTACAGCAGTCATTTTTTCTCCTTCTTACTAGCTGGTGCAGTGCTGTGGTTTTGACTTTCAGCCTGGGAACAACGCTGGTAACACCGATGTTTTTAGTTGTTGCTCAGTAATGTTTACTCTGACTGCTGTAGCTGAACCCAGGACAGGTACGGAGAAGGGAATAAGGCAAAAAGGTGTAGGTATGAGTCTTCGTCTGGTCAAGGACTGACTTGACTGTTCCCGTGGCAACAGAGCTTGGTGCTCTCCTTAGGCAGTTGCTGATTGCACTGTGAATTTTATTTGCATTCATGATTAAGGAGGAGTATGAAAGGACTGAGGTAAAGAATTAAAAAAGTAATAAAAGGATAAAAGACTTCTCAATCAGTACTCTTCAGAAGCTTTAATTAAAAAAGTATAAGGAGGGGGAGGGATAGAAACAGATGAAAAATGATGGTAAAATTTTAGAATTTTTTAATGGGTGAATTACTGTTTCCAGAGGTATTGGAAGGATTGCTAGCATCACCATGAACATCTTGCATTTCATAGCTTTGTACCATGTAGAAAGTGGAAGATTTCTTCATTAAAGGGAGGGCTACTGTGCTTCGGTATAAAAAAAAATAATTCTGAAACTGTACTTAAGTGAAGGATTTACATCGTGTAAAACATCTTGGGGGTTTTTAAACCTGACCCCACTTGTAAGTCTGCTCTGATAATGCATGCCACTCTGGCTTTTTAGTTTGTTTTATTGTGTCTTGCATCATTTTTATCAGTTGTTGGAGACTTCTAAATGTTAAGTGTGTACTACATGTTTATGTGTGTATAATACGTATGCATTTATTACACGGTGGTAAAGATGAAGAGGGTACCACTGGAATTCAGAAGGAATGGCAGTTTACAGAAGTCTTCTAACCTTAATAATTAATGTACAACTCAGTCTAATTTCTGACATTATTGAAACAATATTCAGATTTTGGTATTTCAGACATAGTTTGGATTAGGTGATTGTGAGCTTTTTTTACATTCGTTCTAATAAAATAAAACCTTATAAGAGTCTGACAGTAAGCAAACAGCCCCTTGCTTTCCAAGAAAAGGGAGGTTGTTGATAGGAATAGGAGCTGATTTTAGCCATTGCCTTCAGGAGAAGTTTTCCTATGGATCTTTATCATCTTCCAAGTGCTGCAGCCCAGTCATGAAAAATTGCATTTTTCATGACAATGGATATGTTTGTATGAAATCGCTAATTACACCAAGTTAAACAATGGTAAAGCATTGCAATAATATATAATAATACAGCTAGTTAATACACTGATTATTACTGAACTGCTATAGAATTTGTCATGTCCAGATACATAAACCTGACTTTAAACAGTTTTGTGTCTGATTTCTGCTTCTATCTGCCTTTGTCTATCAAGTCTCTCTCTAGCCAAATGCTTTCCAGATTGCCGTTATTGTTGTGGCTTTGTATGCCATGGACTAAACCTAAGTGAAACCAGGGGAGTAAGACATTTCTCATTCTGAATCAAATACATGTGGAGAATCAGGTAGTCAAGCAGTGAGGGAGCCTACAAGTATCCACAGGCAGAAGCAGGGAAATATTTTGCGCCAAGTTGAGAGGAATGTGTCTATGGGCACTGTTTACGGTCTTGTCTGTATTTCTAGTCTGCTTTGTATTTGGTAAGCACTATCCATTAGGAGAAGTTGATTTTAGATACAAGCTGTGTGTAGCAGTTGTGGCTGTTTGGTTAAGTGGTCATGGTTATCACGTAATCATCATGTCTGGTACACTGCAGCATATTTTTAAGCCTATTTACCAGCTGTTGGAAATATTCTTTGGGATTATGTATGGCAAAGGAGACTTAGACTAAGAAAAATAAATGTATGTATCTAATCTCTAGGTAGAAATACACAAAATACAGTTCCATAGATATTTTGGAAACTTTGAAATTGCTATTAAGCTTCAAAATTAAAAGCAATGCTTTTACTGACTGTTAGAATGAGAAGCGTATAAATATGAAAAACAGGTTCCCAATATTAAATCCTCATTCCTGAAAAGAGGTACATACAAGGCCTGAACAAAGCAAACCAAAATATATAGCTTTCTATTGGGAGATACTTGTTTTTTAACAGGCAGTTATAAAGTAAAATGGTTCACCTCTAGAAACTCTTTCTTTTGAAAGTTGTTTAGAGTTTGAATCAGCCTCTGTTTTCACCAATAAACAATCTGAACTTTTAAAATAACTTGAATGCCTCTTGGCCTCCTCCACTAGTATTTCAAGATTTGATCCTGTAGTTTTAATATTTCTTTATTGAACCACTAGCTTGTCTATTATGTCTAAAGATGATTCAAACTTTTAAAGGGTACTCAGCAGGGAATACTGAGGAAAATGGGTATTGAGAAGATGAGTGAGAAAACACTGCAGAGGGTATCATTTATCACTGCTGAAACTCATTACTGATGTGGAAGAGATCTGTGAAGAGCTGAGCATTTCTGCTAGGAAATGTCAGCATCGCGTTTAAGTGAGATTTGTAACAATACACATGATGAAAACAAATGTTTACTGCTACTGTGCTGTGTAAAAGCGATGCTACAAGGAAGCAGGATACAAATAATGCCCATAGCAGTGACCACTGTGTCTCCATTCTGATCCATTCAGGTACCAGGTGTTTGTCTGGTGTGGACGCATGGGCCACAGTCCCTCAGGAATGTCTGCTCTGCCATGGAGCACCTCCTGCTCCAACCTCCATCTTCTCTGCTGTTTTCCTCACACCCCCCTCCTCCTCCCTCCCATGTTTTCTGCCCTCTCTCAAACACACTTTCCTGAGGCACTGCCACCCTGACCGCAGGGCCCAGGCGTGCCCTGTGATGGGTGGTTGGAACCAGCTGTGTCTGGGCACTCCTCACAGGGGCACCCTGCAGCCCCTGCTGCTAGTGCCTTGTGACATGCACCCATAAGCAAGTGTAACTTCTTACTGTTTTTTAAGAGTACACCAAGAATATGAGAGCAGTTACATTATTGGAAAACTGTTCTAGTACAACAGTTACAACAAGCCAGCATGAAAATAGTGCTTTGCACTTAGAATGATGGTGTTAGTTCTTCATGTTCATCAGAGGATATTGACGAACAAGCAAGCGTCCTGGACTCTATTTTCTGCATTGTAGTTGCTAAATTAACTAATGGGACTAGGTATGTATTTTTAGATACAGTTCCTCTCCCCTGTGCCACACAAATCATGCGGAGTGGTAAATCCTAGCAATACAACTTTCATCAATGAAAAAAAATTAAGAAGAAGTTCTCAATGTTAAAAAGCCAACTATTATCTTTCTGCGTCTGCCTTGTTAGTTTACTGTCATTTTTCATTCTAGGAATCACAGAATCATAGAATGGTTTGGGTTGGAAGGGACCTTAGAGATCACCTAGTTCCAACCCCCTGCCATGGGCAGGGACACCTTTCACTAGGCCAGGTTGCTCAAAACTCCATCCACCCCGGCCTTGAACACTCCAGACATGGGGCAGCCACAGCTTCTCTGGGCACCCTGTGCCAGGGTCTCACCACCCTCACAGTGAAGAATTTCTGCCTAATATCTAACCTAAATTTACCCTCTTTCAGGTTAAAGCCATTCCCCCTTGTCCTGTCACTACATGCCCTTGTAAAAAGTCTGTCTCCAGATTTGTTGTAGGCCCCCTTTAGGTACTGGAAGTATACTGGAAAGCTGCTGTGTCAAGAAACCAGCTCAGCTGTACAAGGTTCCATGAGGTATCAGATAGTCTCATGAAAATAATCTGAGTTTTTTCTCTGTATTTTCCACCTAAATCAAAGTTGTATAGGAAAATACTATACTAATGTGACTGCCCAGTAAGCTAAAGAATAAACACTGACTGCTTTATAAATAAGTCATTTAAAGAAATGCTTCCCATTCCTGAATAAGGAATCTTTTAGATGTATTAACTTCTGAATAGAGGTTTTCTAGGCTTTAAATGAATTTAAATTGATGTGGTCTGAATGATTTGAGATGTACGCTTGCATGCATGAATGTGATAAAAATAACTGAATAGAGTACATAAATGCTTGAGTAATGCATGTTGTAATTGTAATGCCTAGCTTTAGGACTCACAAAATGATTGCAATATACATGAACGGAAGGACATTTTAAAATTTGTGGCCAAAATGGACCACAGTCAAATCTGAGCTAGCTCTAAAGCATTTGGAAAAAGTTCAGGTAATTGGCAAGCCATAAGCTGGCTGGTAATGAATGCAGATACGCTGCCATTTTCTTTTGGGCATATG
>NW_009930479.1:9006-16076 GCF_000696875.1 Nestor notabilis | reverse complement strand
TTCCCTACATTGATTTTAGTGAAGTTTTGGGATAATATATGTGTTTACTTGGTTATATTCCTGTCAACTGCCCTCCCCCATTCCCAAATTCTCTTTTTAAAAGAAAAATATTTGTCATTCTGGCAAGGAGTCTATCACATATTTCACATCACGGTGGGTGTGGTGCGCTGGTTGAGAATTGCGTTCTGGTGAGAGTTAGTACACGTTGGCTTGGCAACAGGTTTTTAATTTAATTTCTTCCATCCTAGATGTTATGAGAGTATATAACCTAGATGCCCCTGCTCCTAGGAAATCACTTATTCTGAAAAGTGGATGTTTCACGTGTGCTGTAAATATAAGTCATGTTGACAAATCATTGCATCTGATGAACAAGGTTCTCTTTGACATCTGTGAGTCATTGGCGAGCCCCAGTCCTAGAGGTCTCTGGTTCCAATGCCTTTTTTTTTTCCTTCCACCCTTTTTTTCCCTTCTCCTGTTAAACTGGCAAATGTGATGTAGTGGGAAACTAATGCCTCTATCACAGCAGCTTGCACTTAAATCATAATGGATTGATTGGCCTGTGCTCAGGCCAACAACCATTCTTAAAAGTTGCTATTTTTTGTGGGGCTTGCCCAGATGAGCCAATAGAGCATTCATAACTAATACACATTTACACAATTTTTTTTGTTTCTTTTTTTCCCCTCCTTTTTAAAAATAAGCTAAAAATCGATGCAATTTTCTGATTTCTTTTTGAAGGGATGCAGTATCTCCACTTTTGCTTTCTCTCTGATAACGTTGTGGTCAAACATCAGTCAGTTTCCCACAGAGAAGATTTTGCTCTTGAAGTTGAACTTGGCACATCACAACCAATCACCCCACAGCCAGTGAGCTTGCAAGAGTAGTTACTGTCTGTGTTTGCTCTGCAGGGGGCTGTTATCTAGTGAGATCACCTTTACACATCGCTGCTCTGTAGCACCAAAAATAATTTATAACTGGAAGACCTAATTCTATGTTCACTTCTGGCTAAAAACAACATAGTATCTTGTTTATGTGTTTTGGGCTTGGTTTTTGTGGGTTTTTTTGACAGCTTCTTAGCACTTTCCAGCTGATGACTCATGCACTTCCCTATTTCCAGGCTATTTAGTCAGTGTGATGGCTCTCGGGTAGCTGCTGATGTGGGCTGTCATTGTGATCTGACATTTCTTAGGTGGACCTAACAGGAAGTCTGCTTGTGTAAAGGCAATGAAATTTGGGCCCCCCTGATGGCTTTTTTTATAAATCTGAGAATATTGATTCCTCCAAAACCTCTTTACAAATGCCAAAGCGAGTGGAAGAAAATAAACATTTTCTTCCCCACTCCGCTTTTTTCTTATCTATGTTTCTCTTAAGTTGCTGAAGTTGTTTAGACGCATGGGTCTCTATTCTTTGTAAATCCTCGAGAGAAATGCTATGAAGCAAAATCTGTTGCAGTACCTTGCAAGCATAAGAAACTACTAAAAAAACCAACCCTTCTTTTTGTAAGGTGGGTTTTGGGGGGTGGGGTTTATACATACATACATATATACATACATATATATATGTGTGTGTGTGTGTATGTATATATATAATTCCATTCAGGCTAGGGACATGCCTGAGCCACTTAGGAACATAAATATCCCTTGTGCCAGGATTAATTTTGGCAGAGGTGAAGAAAGATGCCATTCTGAGGTTTGATGTCCTGGCTTTCATTTGATGAAAGAAAGATGACAAATAAAGTAAGGGTAAAAGAAAATTGTAATTAAATATGTGATGTTTTCAGGATGATCTGATGGCTTAGATCCTATCCAGTGACTCAGCAACCTGAAATGGCCTCTGTGTGGCAGGTAAAGAGGAAAGCTTCCCTGATGATGTTATCCCCTGCTTCTGGATGGATAACCAGGAGTTGTGAAGCCTCTATGTTAGGATTAGAAGTGGTGTTCTCTCTAGCAATCTAATATCACTGTTCTGATGTTACACAGTACTTTCCTTAACCTCAGAGTACTAAACACTACATATCAATTGATACAGAGCAGTACTATCAGGTGGGTTTAGTAATTCTCTTATCTTTCTAGGAAGTGTTATGGGATAAGGCAGCTTTCCCCTAGGAAAAATGGTTCCAAGGAAATTGAGGGCAAATGAAAGCATAGTGGATTTTTATTTTTTTTTTAAGCAATTTGACCCAGTTTTTCTAATCAGAACCAATTCATTATTGCTAATGGGAATTACACTGACACCTTTTTTTCCGTTATATGTAAAAATGGAGCTATTGTGCATGCTCCAGCAGAACTTACTTGGAAATATTTATGTAGGTCCACAATGGATTTTATTTTTTTTTGCCCCAGAGTAACCAGAAAGGTTAACATGGTGACAGGTTGTAGAATATTTGCCTTCCTATTTCTATTTTCAGTGATTTTTAGATCAGCATCTCTAACTTTTGGTTTGCCCTTATCCCACGAGTGCCATGAACATTATTTCTAGCTTATTGTGGGACAACCTTGGTTCAGTCTTTACTGTTGCATCATTTTTAGTCTGTAAAGATAAACACTTATCAATCCTTTGAACTTTGCTCTTTTCACCTGCACTCTTTCACCTTCATAGGCAAGGTTTCAAGACTGGTCATTGTGATTTTTATGGTTTTAACAGCAAAGCTTTGAGGTGTGTTGGATTTGTTCAGATGCAAAGCAGTAGAGATTACTGAAATATGAAAATATGTGGATGAGGTAAATTGTTTCCATGTAACTCTTAAGTTCAATATCTGTTATCGCTGTCTCCTGAATAGAGCCGTGTATTCTCATTTGTGGTCCCTGCTTTTAAAAGTTCATCTGTCTCATAAACTAGTACAGCCAAGAAATTTCAGTTTGGGAAAAAATAAAAGCAAAGTAGAGTTAAAGGAAGTACAGGGTAGATTCCTCTAGATGTAAACAAATAAAGCTTTTCATATTTATATTTTTGTTCTTAGTATGGAGAGAAGTGTTCCTAGTTTCCATAAGAGGATCTTTGGGATGGGGGCAAAAGGTTTGATGGGTTTGAAGCTAAAATATAATACTTTGAAGTGTTAAATGGATTTAGTTTCTTTTTTGACTGTGAAGGTGGTGAGGCACTGGAACCGGCTGCCCAAGGAAGTTGTGAATACTACATCTCTAGCAGTGTTCAAGGCCAGGTGGGACAGAGCCTTGGGCAACCTAGTCTAGTGGGAGGTGTCCCTGTCCATGGCAGGGGGGTTGGAACTAGATGATCTTAAGGTGCTTTGCAACTGTAACTATTCTGTGATTCTATAATTCTGTGATTTTTGCTGTCTTGTTTGCATTTCCTGTTTGCCTGGCAGGTTTTTAGTTGGGTTGGGTATTGGTTTTTTGGTTTGGTTGGTTGGTTGGCTTGGTTTATTGGCTTGTTCTTTTTAAATTTGAATAATACAAAGAAGTGAGGTCTCTTAGGCAATTCCTCATAAGTATTACTCTCTCTGGCAGTCTAAAAAATGGCAAAATACTGGTTAAACATCAAATCCTGCCATGTACTTATTTTATATTGCTTTCTACCATAAATTAAATATTGCACATTCGTCTTTCAAAATCTATATAAAGTATCACCATATCATTATTTTGCTGGATCTGAAGATTCTATGTAAGGGATTTTTATGTATGGTTTTCAGAGGGACATCTCATTTACATTTGAAAAGAAGATTACGAGACTGTGGTACAGAGAATGTGTTATTGGATACTAGGCTAAGTGTAAATTTTTGATTCATCAAATGCTCTGTGACCATCTGCAGTACAGGGGATAAGTTACCTTACTGATCTCACAGGTCACCACAGGATAAGATTAAATACATGAATTATAATGGTAGCAATATACATTTACCCTATCTTACTTGAGTGCCATATCATCTGTCATTAAGTGGAGCAAGGCAATTGTAATTCCTTTCCTTTAAAATGCTTCCTGGATGTGTATTCGATATATCTTCTCAGCAGTCTACTAAAGACAGCTTGGATGATACGGGATTTCATGCATGTGTGCAATTAGACTTCTAGGTTTGGCTGCTGAAAAGAAGAGATTAAAAGAATAAAATAAGAGAAAAGCTTTATTCCAATAGACAAGCAGTATCTGTTCTACCTGAAGCAAGTGGTTTTTGTGAAGTTTTTGTAAGCAGCAGGAAGGGAGTTGAGAATCTAGAGTCACAGAATTCCTAAGGGAGGAGATTTTCTACTTTTACATCATAGCTGAGTGATTTGTGCAAGCAATCAGGATATAGGAGCACAAATTCTTTTCTGCCACAGAAGAGCAAGAACTTGTATCTCTTGATAATCACTTTTCTATAAGGACAGAGTGTCTGATGTGGGAGTAGTAGGCTGCTGGACTTCTGGGTTGCAGTCCTTGTTTAATTACACATTTGACAGCCTGTGCAAAGTGAAATGGTCTGAGAGGCAGCCTGACGCTACACCACCCAGTATATTCCAAGTAGCAACTGGCTCCCTTGGACTGGGGCATATGTGGTGGTGGTGTTAAGTAAAGAAGAAAACTGGGTCTAAATCCTCCACATCCTGAATGATCACTTTAATCACTTCTGTGTTGATTATGTGTGTAGGCATTGCTCATGAGTGCTAAGTCTCTCCGAGTAAGAGGGGCTTAAAATTAATGAAAAAAAAAAATTCCCAGTATGGCAGGCCCTCAAGGAATACCTGCATTTGGGCTGCAAGGGCTATATCCCATAAAGAAAAAGTAATTTAGCACCATGGCTGAGCAAGTGGGTAAAGAGCCCAGGTTCAGGTGAACCAATTTAATTTTGGAATTTGAAGGCATCAGCAGCTTTCTGGATGAAAAACTGATGACCTTTGCTTGCAGAGACAACTGCTGGTAAGAGTTATGCAGAGGTCCTGTCTTAGGTTTTCTAAAACACTGTGTCTGTAACATGATAGTTAAAATCCTACTGCAGCCTGTCTGTGCTGGGGTTTTAACCATCCTGCTGGAACAACTCTAGTGGTAGTGATAGATTTTCTGAAAAGATGAAGTCAGGGCTTTACATTCAATTCCACCTTCTGTCATACAGCCTTAAATACATCTGTACTGATTGATCTCAATTGGTAAAATTCATAATGCAATTGTTATGAACTGTAATAATCCTCCTTTTAATATTCTATTACAGGGTAAATGCATGGCATACAAAGTAAACACAGTACTACAGTTTGCATTGGACTGGTTGGAATTTCTTCAACTGTAATTTGATTGCTTTGGTGTGTGCTAGCTCAGTTCAGCTTGTAAGACTTGGTCTTTAGTTTCTTTAAATTGCCATAATTTATGGTATATCTGGCAGTGACTCCTTCCTATTCGTATAAATTATGGGGTGAAAACAATAAAATCTAGAAAGGTAGAGTGCCCCTTGGCTGGTGCTTTAAGTGAATGTGGAAGGAAGTGTGACCGTCTGTAACTAGAGGTAAAGGCAGTCAAAATCTGAACTGCTGGGCAGGCAGTTCCTCCTCGCTCACAGATGTCTGCCTTCGCGCTGCCAGGCTGGCTGTCTTTATGTAAAGGTTTCCCTGGTCTAGTTTGTCCAGGCTTACTTAAGATCATAAGGATGTGCTATTTAAAAATCTCCTCACTTGAAGTGGTCAGGCTTCTCACTTGCAGAATTGCTAATCCTCTTTATTTCAGGCATGGGAAAGTAGTCATAGGCTGTATTTTAAAACAGTTGCCCTACTAATTTTATCATTCTTCACAGAAGCAGCATACTCTACAAAGTGTATTGTTTTGTCTAATCTGTTTTTTGTAACAACAGTACTGTTAACTTCCCTTTGCAGTTGTACCTATTAAAAATAAAACAATGGTATCAGTCTGCTGAAACAGTACTATGTGCTGTAGTCTTCCTTCATGAAAGGAGAAAAATCTTTACAAATAACAGTAGTCCCTAGCTCTGCAGCAGGCTGTGCTAGTGTGAATCCCTGAGCCTGTGACAGCTCCTATTAACAGCAGAAAGACAATAACCGAAGGCAGTGGACAAGTTTACATATTCTGCAGCCAGAGGAGTTTCTATTTCTGTTATATACTCCCAGGTATAAAAAATTTGCATGTGAAGAAAGCTGTCCTTTAGCTGATAGAAACATGAGATACAATGACATCTCAGTATACATGTGATTACAAGGCAGTAGGATATATTCGATTAGAGACTGTACTGCAGAACCAACCATGGCCTGAACAGCACGTGTTGTTTTTGAGAAACAGGTGAATCAAATCCTAGAAAAAGTGATATATGAGGATGGATTGAGGTCTGCAGCCCTTTGAAACTTCCTCTCACCTCATAAGAGCTTTTATGATATATTTCATTGTTGTTCTCCAGTGAAATATGCAGATCTGGCTTTTGGTGATAGACTTGAGCATCTTCCCAAGAATCTGTACATGGAAATACAAGGGAACTGAGCTCCCAGACTCCTCTGTGGAAGTTCATATAGAGGACTTTACTGCAAATCACAGTATAGATAGAAGAATATCTATATAGTTAATTATCTTTATAGCAAACATCAAAAGCGAAGTTAACACACAAGTTCCATGGTGAAACTGTAGCTGTAGTTTGTTCCACTGGTGAGGCTAGGTACACATTTTGTCAAAAACGGATACTAGGGTGGAAGAGCTTCATGTAGGTCTCTTCGAGGCTCCATACCTGCACCTCCTTTGAAGTGAAAGGAAGTCGTGGGAAAACAAGGCCTCTCACGATGGAGTTGGGATAAGGCATGTTGTTGATGCGAGTCCTGGGAGGCATTCCCAAGGCATTTAATGGAGTTATAATCATAATTTTAGATAGCCACCAAAACCTTGGAATCTTAGGATGCCCTAAGTGCTGATTGGCACCAAGCAGAGTGAAAAATATGTGGTTATAGGAAAAAATGTGTTTCCCACCAGAAGAAACTATTGAGATTGTTAACTTAGTAGGAAAATTGCTTTAAGCAGGGCTTTTTACTGCATTTCCAGAACTGTGTTCTTATTTTTCACACAGAGACTGAGATCAGGGTTTGGCGCTTTTTGGTGTTATTTTGTTGTTGTTGGGTTTTTTTGTTTGGCTGGGTTGGTTTTTTGTCTTTTTTTTT
>NW_009930479.1:0-8980 GCF_000696875.1 Nestor notabilis | reverse complement strand
GGGGGGGCAGGGCAGTGTTCTTTTATTGGGTTTTTTTTCTTTGCTTTGTTTCAAATACTCTACCAGGTCCCGTTGTTTGCAAATCTTAGAGATGCATGAAGATACTGGGCTTACTCTTGGCCATTCTTTATTTAACATGCCTGGATTTTAGCACTGTTTGGTTTTGGCTCTAGAAATGGCACTGATTCTGATAATAAGAGGATTCAGGGTTTTTTTTTCTCTCTCTCTGCTCTGTATCCCCTTTTATTTCTTACTTTGCAAAGTGTAATTTGATAGTCCTTATATGTGTTTCAAACTTCTGTGCAAATCATCTTATTCTGGGGTATTTGACATTGCTCATCTGCCTTCATAGAAAATAATAAGGAATGAAAGCTGCATTAATTTAAGTGTCATTTCAGGCTAGAAAAGGCTTTCATTTTCTATTGTGGGGACAAAATCACTGCATTTTTGGTGATCTTTTGCACTAATACTAAATATGCACCTGTGTTAATTGAAGCTTTATGAAGCACTGGCCTTGAAGTTTTTCTGTGGTTGGACGACTTAAAGGCTTATAAATGCAGGGAGCTTCCATAAATGATCGAGACTATGTTCTTAAAGATGAAAGCTGTCTTTTACTTTTGCATCTGGCCCATGCAGCTTTTCCTAGAATATTGATGTGTGCAAGGAGAAGTTGGACAGCCGTGTGATAATTTCTGTGTATACATACATATTTGTGTGTATGGGTGCTGCAGACATACCAAACAAGAAAAAGCACGCATCTATGCATTTTCAAAAAAATGGATTGACTATGTTCCTTTTAAAAATTTGCTGTGTCAAAAGCAGCAAGGAGGGCAGAACTGGAGAAAAATCCAGGCTAACTAACAGTGCCTTTAACATATAGCAGTCTGAAATTCCCCTGCTAACAAAGGGAAATAATTCACTGTATGAAATCTAAGAAATGGCAAAGTGTACTTGGCTCTCTCTTCACTAATTCGTAAGTGAAGACCAGGCATGGCTCTTGGAAAAGTCAGAAAACTTCACACCTTTCAAAACTGGTGAAATGAGATCATGGTTATTTGCTAAGCTTAAGCCTCCTGTTTTATACAAGTTCTGCAGAAACGAACTTACAGACAATAGAATAATGTACTAGAATTATGCAAACTCATGCATTACAATGCATTTTGAACTTATTTACTCTTGGCAGCTAGTCAGCTGTAATTAAATTTCTGAAAGTCAACCTTCTTCCTTCTTTCCGTGGAGCACCTCTTGCAGCACACTAATGAGATGCAATGGGAAAGGAAGGCATTGTCTTTTCTTTGATCAGACCAGCCCAGTGGCAGAAAGAACATGTAGGCATTACTACAGTGCCCCTGGCAGTGCTCACGTTATGAAGGAAATTGTACTTTACACAGTCCCAAAGAAACAATTTTGAAATTTCAGCATTTTTCTATTGCGCACACAGGATTCAAACAGCAGACTTAGGCATTTTGAGTGCCACTTACATACATATGGACCAGCCTTTTACTGCTTACCTAAGTGCTAGGTAGAAAAAGACACTTGGGTTTTGTAACCCCAGCTTTTTGCTGCTTCATCTGTTATATACTTCAGATATTTTGGTAAAATGGGAATAACTATTCTTCCTTGCTTTCATAAAGGATTAGACATGCCTGTATGAAAAGAATACTATTTATGTCAGTTCTTTTCTCTATTGTGCCTCTTTGCTCTCCTACAGCATGATAGCTGTAGTACTGAAGATCAGCTGGTGGTAGCTAGTACCCTGGTTTAGTGTCAGTTTCAGGGCATCCCTGCAAGCTATGTAAGCTAAATGATAGTGGGCCCTTTTTCCACATGGGTGCAGAACTCAGTACTGGAGCTAAACACATAGGTGCGATGCCCCAGAGGTGTTTGACATCTGAAGCAAACATCCCCGAGTTTTATGCTTCTCCTGTGATGTTGCATAGGAAAAACAAGCTGAAGAGAATGACGCTATTTGCAATGCACAACCAAGGAGCTGTCTGTACACACTAAGCCTGGTTTCACCCTCATTCACATCCAGTAGTTACAGACCAACTTGCTTGAAACGTGTGAGCTGTGATCCCAGTGCAGAATGAGTAAATGCACCAAGAAGGCAGAATTCTGTAGTGGAGTCAATACTCTTGTTGTATGGAGTTATTGTGGCAGTGCCTTTTGTGAAAGAATTGGAGAAAGGGGAGAAAATCACTTCAGTCACTCTATGAAATTCTGCATCCACAGGACTGTACGCTGCAATAAAGAGATGGAGTTCCTGGTATCTGAAGTAACTCAGTGAGCACTGGTGCTTAGATCCAGTAACAATTAAAAGTTTTTAAGAGAGAGAGGAAGAAAATTGTAACTTCATTTGAGGGAAAAGTAAGCAAGTAGACTCAGCAGTTCAACTGCTTCACTCCACATGGTGTTCCTGCGCATAGTGCTGCTTTCTTGCACTATACAGGCTGTGGAAAACTACATCTGCTCCCATTTTGGAAGCTGAGATCACTTGTTTTTTCCTTCCCACATGGTTTTGTGCTTGTTATGGAGAGATACAGTTATGAAATGCTATTTACAGGCAAAGGGAAGCTTTTCCTCTGATTCCAAATAGGATTTGAGTCAGTTGATTTCTGATAGTTGGTTGGATATGCGTTTTGTTCACATGTCTCTTCATTGTCAGAGGTGGATTTTAAATCTGGCAATCCTGTTTTACCATGGTGTGCATGGTTTAGAACAATCGCTGCTTCCAATTAAGGTTAAGTGTGTTTATTGTTACTCAAATGCTCCTTATCGAAAATGTATATTTTCCATTCTGGATTTATGTAAATTTCTTTTCGTATGACATTGGAAAAAGTCAAGGGAAAAGAAAAGCTGCGTTACATTCTTTTCCTGGCATCTCTTGCAACCATTAAAGTCAAAGCAATCTCAGTGAAAGGTTGCAACTGGCACTGAAGGAATGCTGCACCATTATTATTCCTGGAGAAAGAGAGCAAAACCAGCCTCTCAGACTTAGGCACATTTGTCTTCTCTCTCCTCTTCACTTACCGATGCTGCTGTCAAGTGCTGCTGCTGCTGCTTTGTCTAGAACATGCACCAATTTGAATTTTCTTCCTCACCCTTTTAACTGACACATTTACTGTCAATGCATTGGCTATCTAGCACTTCAGCTGTTACGGTGTCACTGTCACTGGCCTCCTTGCTGTATCTTTTGCTCTCTTCCATTACTCCCACATTGCAGCAACTGCATCCTCCTCCTTGATGTCTAAATTGATTTATTACTTCCCAACTGCAAATCTCACTGCCTCATCACTTACCGGCTGACATTTAACATCCTTTTGCATGATCTCAAAGCCATGATTACATCCCTTTTACTCTTCATATTACTTTACTGTTCCTTGCAAAAGCCTATGGCTTCTCTTTTTTTGCTATCCCCATGCCTGTCCACTAGTAATGCTTTAACATATCTGAATGCATATATTCACTGTGTAAGAATTGTGCCCTCAAACCCTTTTTAAATGTGTTGCTCTGGGTTTCGCCATCTTACCTCAATACTTCATGATTTTTCTTCAGTTGAAGACTGTAATTTTCCTTGGGAAATGATTACTCCTTTATTGAACACTTCTACTTTATAATACATTCCCCATGTCTTCTGGCATTTTCTGCTATCCAGAAAGACTTTGTCTCCCACTTACAGCCCTGCTTTTATTTACCTCATTCACCCCCTCCATTAGGTACATGCCGGTGTCTCAGTATTGTGGCGCATGCCCACCATCCCTCATAATCAACAGTGCTCTTGCCTTGGGGTCACTATGCATCTGGAATCTTTCTCACTTAATCCCACTGTTGTAGGCCACATCGCCTTGCCTTTGAAATCTTTACTTTTCATGAAGCTCAGTTATATTGAGCTCAGAACATAAAATGATTTCAATGGCACACTAATGTGCAAAACAAACAATGAAAAGCTGCAACAAAAGACTTTGTTTTCAGTCTTTGTGCATGTTTTAGCTTGGCATAGAAAACAATTTCCTAGCTTTGCTTTCTAACCTTGAGCAAGTAATTCCCCTTGGCACATATGGGGTTTTTTTATTCTGTGAAATAGAGATGAAGAGCTGAACTTCTTTCCAAAGCATTTTCAGAGCTACAAATAAAAAAATGTTCTATAAAAAGTAGTTGATATTATTATTCTTATCATGATTGTTATTCTGTGTGTCAGTGAAATAAGCACAATGTCTATTCTTAGCAAACAATAATGGTGATAGTTGTTTTGACTCGTCTGAGGCTTTCTTGAGTGGCTAAGTTGCTAATGGAACTGATGTTCTGAACTCCTACAGACTTCTCAGTTTTTTCACACCCATGTATTTTTTGCAACTGATGTCTTTCTTGCCTTTTTTTATTTTCTTACAAAGCTTTTCTTGTCTTGATGTAGAGTCTTGTTTCCTTCTTTCATGGCAAATGCAAGGTCTGGCCTTAGTATTGTTTGCTCTTCAAATTGCTCTGTTTGAACCGCTTGTCTAGTAGAATTGTCTCTTTTTTGTTAAAAATAAATAAATAAAAAAATAAAGGGGGGAAAAAGGAAAAAGAATGAAATGTTTGCTTTTTTTGATTTATGGGAACACTTTTCTCTCTCTACAATGCCTCATTAAAAAAAATAAATTAAAAAAATTGTTCTACTGTCCCCTTAGCAGAACATTCCCTGAAATTTTGCTATTTGCACTGCAGGAAAGAAAGCGCTTTCAGATTGCTGTTCACAGATTTCTTTTCCTTTGGGGGATGGTCTTATTTTGAGTTCTTTTGTTCTGTAATATCTATGCTTGGGAGAATGCCAAGCTCATCCAGGGCAGCACAGGCAGCTCTTCCCATTGTAGGGCTTCCAATTAAACTAATGCTACCAGCTGTGTGTTCTTTTGTCTGCCCTGGACTAGGTTATGGTATTGTGCTTTGCTCTGCATCTCTCCAGCAGAGCCTGTTGTCTCCATACTAATAGTTTGGGCAAGAAAGGGGGGCTGTGAAACATGAACATTCAGAAAAGAGAGGGGATGTAAAGGAACTTCAGGCAATGTGAGTTAAGCTAAGAAATGGGCTTCTAACCTTGGGAGAAATGTTTAAGGGGAAAACACACATGTAATCCTTTCTATTTAGATCATGCAAAAGTGTTTCACAAAAGTGTCAAAGTATCATAATCACTGAAGTATATGAGAAATCAGATTACTCATCCAGAATTCATCACGCAAAGAAGTAAGGGCAGAGGTGGGACCAGGATATAAGCCTTCAGATTCTCAGTCCAGTGCTAAATCATCTATATCTTGTTGTTTTTTGATACTGGAGGAGATAGGGTGAAGTAAATGGTTTCTGGGGTTTTTTTATTATTATTATTTTTAGGAGATGGAGGAGGAAACATGAAGAGGGAGTGCAAGATGCTTTGCCTGGTTAGAGCAAGTCCTAAGGAGAGAGGGAGAATAGGCAATGGGAGGATGAAAGGCAGTGTTCTGCAATGCTCAGGGGAAGATAAAGCAGATAGGAAGTTAAAGTTAGATCCAAGACAGGCTGAAAGGGAAAATTGCCTGACAATCTGACTGATAGGTAGCAAGGAAAGTGTAATTTTTGTCAAATGGCATCAAGTTCAGTGCTTTATTCTCTTAACAAGACTGTTGCCCTAGCTTGTTTTGAGCAAGTCCATAAAATGAGAATTGTTGATGCTCAAGGTTTAAACAGGTTTTGTTGCTGATATCTTTTCCCTGACACTTCAACACAGACTTTCAGAGAACACTGAACTAGAGTAAATTCCTATGATTTTATTCAGGATGTTCTCTTTTGCTAAAATTATCCTTAATTTTATATTAAGCTGCTTTAAGACTCAGCCTTTTTGTTTCCATATAATTGCTGCTATGCAGCAATTGTCTGCTCTGCAGCAGGCAAGCTAGCTATTAAAAAGGGTATCAGACATTATGTGCAGTTTAATAAGTTCTCAAAGGGTGCTGCGTAGGGATGTAAAAATACTCAGCAACAGTGCAAGGGCAAGGATGAACAAAGTAAGGGATGGAGGAAGTTGCGCAGTAGACTAAAGTAGTAAATGCTTCATCATTAAATAGGTAATCCAGTGTAATCTACCCATGGTTACAAATGAAATTAAAAGTTTTCATTTTGCTGGATGGGTGAATGGAAATTGTTCATGCAACACTTTGAGCAAGGATGCTGGCAGGTGCAATTTGGCTTGTGTCAGTGAGGGATCAGCACAAGAAAAGGAAGGATTTTTGAGTCGTTCTTGGAATCTAGGCCCTTATTTCCTTGCATTCCTTATATTTCAATGGGCTACATTAACTTTGCAAATAGCCATCCTTGTTGGGATGCCAGGATCCTAGAGGTCAATTTTGTGATGCACCTCTAGCCCTTTCTCCAATGACTGTCACTGCCTGGCTTTAACTGATTTAATCTCATTCTTTTCCTGCCCCTCTTCACCCATTAGCACTCCTATCGAACCCTTCTGTGACAGTGCTGGCAAGGCACAGTCTCCTCTGGCCAGATCTATTAGCACTCCAGCCTCCTTTTACCTCTCAACCACAGGCAACCTGAAAAGCTGTAGCACTTTTTGGGGGAGTATGTTCA
Organism: Nestor notabilis; assembly: GCF_000696875.1. Taxonomy (NCBI): domain Eukaryota; kingdom Metazoa; phylum Chordata; class Aves; order Psittaciformes; family Psittacidae; genus Nestor; species Nestor notabilis. Next base: position 2,392 of record NW_009930479.1, on the reverse strand, counting down.
TGTTCACATGCTAGAGGAGGTGGCAGCGAAAGCCATTCTTTAGCTGAAGATTTGTGCCTGTGTAACTTCTGTAAAATGTTGGAAGTTTTGTAATGTTTTCCAAAGCAGTTCAGGCTTCTTGAAAGGCTAGGAGCCATCACTCCTCTGAGACAAAACCTGGCTGCAATTGTTGAATACTGAGTGAAATAAGATTTGAAAAATATAAGACATTTTACTGCTGTTTCTCTGCCTGGTGTGGTAATCTGCCAAGATATGTGCCCTCTGTGTGCCTCTGTAGAATTGAACAGAAGAGCTGCAGGCTGGCTTGCAAGGAGGAAAAGAAAAAAATAAATCTGGACTTTTGTCCAAAAAGAAACTTTCAGAGCCTTCAATTTGGTAGCCTTTGCAAGCTGTGTTTCTTTCCAGCTCTCCCATAGCATCCTGCAAGAGAAGGTGTCAAAATACCTTTTGTGTATAAATCATGCCTTCCTTCAAACTTCTAGTTTATGTTTTCAAGGCTCAGATGACTTATTAAATTTTAATGTGGTGGATTTAACATTAGCATAATCGACAAAGCCTGTATACAGGAAGAAATCTGACCCAGAAAAGACTCTCACAAAATGATCTTCAATAAAATGTCCAAAAGTGGTTGTGGTGTAACAGTGATGCAGTTATGCTCTCTGGTAATATTTGTTACTGTTAGATATCTGAAGTTTGGATTATTTTTCCCAAACAAAGATATCTCAAGGCTTAGGAAGCACAGTTGTTAAGACTCAAACATGTTTGTTTTACAGTCGGGACAAACTAAAATCCCTTAAAGGTTAATTGCAAGTGAATTTAAAATACTGTTAGTAGTCTTCGTTGTGGATAATGTAGTGTAGGGGAGGGGGAGATTGGCTAATGTTTACAGAGAAGATGTAAATGAAGTGGCTTTCTATAACCTTATCAAGAAAAGGAACAGGATAGACTCTGTTATCTGCACTGCAGAGGAGAATATTCTTTAAATACAGTCAATAATATCCCCCCCCCCCCATCATCTTACCCTTATTTCCTTCTGAATAATTTTCAGGATATATTAAAAATGTGCTGTCACTCATCTCAAAATAATTCAGTTCTAAGACTGGGATAAACCATTGTGTTATAAAGGAAAAATAATTTGCAAGAGTGGAATTGCTATCCAGAAGTGACTAAGCAGATTTATTGAAAATTGGAGGCTAGGCTCACTTGATCGTGGGTCTCATAATCACATTTTATCCTTACTTCTTGCATCTGAGATTATGAACACCAAATAAAAATACCTGTAGTTTGTTTGTTTAAGCGTCTTGTAAGTTTTTATGTCTTATTTCATGTGAATACGTTCTCTTTCTGCAGTGAATTCATGGAAGTTTTGGGACTATTGTTTTAAAATGACAAAGACCGAAAAATTGCATTGTGGTTAGCATGGCCACTTGGTAAAGAGGAAGCATGAAAGAAACCCAGACTTTAACCTTATTCCTTACCTTTTGCAAATGGGAATTTGCATGCTAGAGTCCATCCCTCAGTCTTCATTAGCATCCCAAAACTAAGAAAGGATTTGAGGAGCAGCCAGCAGCATATTATTCTCAAAGTAAACATGAACTAATAGCTTGTATTTTCAAAGCTGCATAGAAGTTCTGATTGCCTAACATCCATTTAAAGGTGCTGAAGTCACTTGCTGTTGTATTTTGCCCCTTGAATCAGCTGTTTATCCTGATTTCGATGTGGATGAGTCCAAATGGGGTGACTCACCTTCTAGAGGAATCAAGGGAAAGCTAATTGGGCCCAGTCATATGGAGCCCTCCTGGTTTCAGAGTCCTTGGAGCACTTCCAAAGCACAGAGCACAGGCACAGGGAAAAAACTGTTTATAACTTCTCACTCTCCTTCCGAAAGACGAGTGAAGAGAGGATTGTTTTTTTTCCTAGCTTCACATTCAGCTAAATAGCTTTGAGGCACTTCTCTATGGGGTAATATGTGGAGAACATCCGGGACTAGTAAGATTGAAATGATGCCAGCTTTGGAAAGGACATCCAGGGGATGTCTTTGGGGTGTCCAAATCAGGCCCATGGGAAGATGGTTTAGATCTAATTTCTGTTCACTCAACATACACCCAGACAACGGTACAGTTCTGGACGGAGTCTGGTAGATTTTAAATTGTAGAAGATGAAAAGGACCCTAAAATACATCTCTGAATGTTTAAAGGGATACTACTCACTCTATGCACAGTATTTAGCATTTTCAAATAAATAGTGTTAAGAGCTGGTCTGACTTTGTTTACCCTGTAATTTAAATGGGAGGAAATTAGGGCTGTTACTGAAGTCTTCTGAGGTCTTATACTAATTTTTTTTTTTGTTTTGTTTTTCCATGGCCTCTCCATACTTGTACTTCAGCCATCGT
>NW_009930478.1:0-1990 GCF_000696875.1 Nestor notabilis | reverse complement strand
ACCTGGACACGCCTGTGAGGTGGGCCGATGCAAAATTATATGTGAGTTTATAAATGGTTGAAAATGTGCTGATCTCCTAGATCAGACATATTCCATGAAAAATGTATTTCTCAGACAAATTATGCTAATTGCATACTATTTAGGGAGTTTAGTATTAGGAACTAAGTAAAGTTCACAGTCAGCATGGTGAGAATCTAAAATGTAACTGCAGCTCCTGAGAATTTAATCACTTATTAAATATGTTTGAACAAAGGTCTAAGAAAGTTTCCTACTCTGTACATTCTTACAGTAAATGATTTTACTTGTTTTGGTTAAATTCAATAACAAGTCATGATGCTGCTGCTGTTCTTATTCTTTTCATCTCGAGATAAAAAGAACTTCTTATTGCTGAGTGCTTGCTTTAAAAAAAAAACATCAAATAGTAAAGTGATAGCAGAATGTTGTATTGCAGCACATTGATAACATTTGAAATATTTTTATTGTTATTCAACTTTTAGATACTATTACAGAAAAAACAGAAGCAAAACTGTTAAATAGACAAAATTACAGGTGCTCTTAACTCGAATAAACTCTCAACAGTTTTCAGCATATTAAATAGAAATTTTTCAGAGAATGCTGTCGTGCTGAACCCAGGACAAATGCTTACAGCAGTTTTTGTTTGTACATTTTCAGTGATTTAGACAAAACAGGTTAAGGGGAATTTGAGAAGAAGATGAAGAAATAGACATGTAGAAATAAGGCCCACAGTAATAGTGAACTTTGATTTCATGTGGGAGGATTTGGGGCTGATCTTTCATTTGTGTTTTGTAGGTTGGTTGTTTGGGGCTCAGTTTTCTCAGGTTCCAAATGCTTTCCAGAATATAACACAATACGATTATTGCTAGAACTGGGACTTTTAATGATTACTACATTGTTGTAAATAGTGTAAGCTGTGGCAAGCAGAATTATCTGTTTGTGGTACAGTATTATCTTACTGTAGTCCATGATTTAAGCTATCGAGATACCTACTCATGAGGTAAACAGATACTATAGAATTCTAGCACATTCCTAACATAACAACATCATAATGTTTTAGTGTGGCAGGTAAAGTAAAAGTGTATTAGAAAATCTTTACAACCTTCTAAGTGAGAATTCCATACCTATTGCAGTCATAAGCTCTGAATTTATGTATTAGGCAGTTTATTTCTGTACTATGTACCTAATCATCATGTGTCTATATTCCTTTGTTACCAAAAGTATTTATTCAGAAAACTATTTAGTCAAAAAAGGTATTCTAGAAATTGATAATTACTGAAGATTATGTACTGAACTTGAGTGCTAAAGTCTCACTTTTCATGTTAAAATAAAAACCTAGCACTAGCACTAACCCTAACCCTACTCTTGATGTCCACTGCAAATCTGACCATGGAATGAGGGAATAGATGGTCAGTGTGTACAGAGTTTGTTCTTGGTAGCTCAAACACACTGAACATGAGCTGCACTTATGTACTGGTTGTTCATCTGGGTTTCTGAGCAGTAGGCAGACAGCTGGATTTCTTGTCGCAACAAAGATAGGCAAAATCCCAAAATCCTAGAGAAATTATCCCATTCTCACATCATCTGTGAAGGCAAAAAATCAAATTGGACCAGAAACACAGGAGACAGTGGTAACACTGTCCTGGGTTCAGCTACAACAGTCATTTTTTCTCCTTAGCAGCTGGTGCAGTGCTGTGGTTTTGACTCTCAGTCTGCGAACAAGGCTGATAACACTGATGGTTTTAGTTGTTGCTAAGTAATGTTTACTCAAAGGACTTTTTCAATCTCATGCTCTGCCAGGGAGGAGGGGAAGCCGGGAGGAAGCAGAGACAGGACACCTGACCTAAACCAGCCAAAGGGGTATTCTATACCACAGCACGTCATGCCCCGTAGATAAACTGGGGGAAGTCACCCAGGAGATCCAGATCGGTGCTCGGGTTGGAATGGGTATTGGTCGGTGGGTGGTGGGCAATTG
>NW_009930477.1:0-1790 GCF_000696875.1 Nestor notabilis | reverse complement strand
ACTGCTGTAGCTGAACCCAGGACATTCTTTAACAACCTTTCCAGCCCATGATTGATGAGCAAGCACTGGGCCTGTGTTTTTTCACTCCTCCTCATCAAAACTTTTACCCTTATCTCACTTTTCCAAGGTTTTGCGACTACCAGGCTCCAACAGTCTTTTACCACCTAGACAGTGCTGGGAGTCCTGCTGAGAGTAGCCAGCTCTTATCCTTACCTTACTTTTCCCAAGGTTTACGACCAACAAGTTCCAACATGTCTCCTTTTGTCAGCTGGACAGTACTGGGAGTCCTGCTGAGAGTGGCTACATGTGAGTGTGCAAAAGGTGCTACACTCCAAGTGTGCCTGATATACCTTAGTGATACAGATATACCTTACAAATACAGGTGTTGTTTATATGACACTATATTTATTTCTAAGGTAGGATTTCAGCAATGCTTAGCAGGAGATATCATATAACCAATATTATTATTTCTTAGATCAATTTTCAGCAGACATAACCACTTTCAAATTTATCACAAAATCTTTGGGTGTACATGGAATTTTTTTTGTTTAGTATTCTTCAGAAAATATTCCAGCAATGAATACAGACATGATGGCTGCTATTGTGGTCTTTTGTTTTATGATACTTGTTTAACATGGTGAGACTGTAAATTATTAATTGAATAGCTGCCAATCAAAAGACATTAGCAGTATATAGCAGAGAAGCAGCTTTGCTGGTGGTATCATTTCAAGCAAAGATCTCCAAAACAAACAAAAAAAAAAAAAAAAGAGAGCTTTGCATTTTTTTATGAGTACATAGTTGTAAAGCTGAGCAAATAATGGAAATATTATTCCTGATAATTGCATGAACATGCTTATTTAGTTTCAAAAATGCTCAGTTTCATCTATGTAATCAGCAACAAACTGCAAATTTTGTAAAATCTGAATAAGTAGTTGTACGGTGCTGTGAATGGGAGTTATAATACAGAACAAAGTAAAAAAATCACGCCATCTTTCTGGTTATAGAAGTAAAAAATTATTAGAAAAAAACCTGTACTGTAACAGTGTGAAGTAACAATTACCTGTGAATTAAAAACTACCTATTTCTTAACAGTCTGCAGCCAAAAATATTCAGTGAAGGAATTCATAGAATCATAGAATAGTTAGGTGTACTGGGTTCAGCTACAGCAGCCATTTTTAATCATTCTTAGTAGCTGGTGCGGTGCTGTGGTTTTGACTTTCAGCCTGGGAACAACGCTGATAACACCGATGTTTTTAGTTGTTGCTAAGAAATGTTTACTCTGACCAAGGACTTTCTCAGTCTCATGCTCTGCCAGAGAGGAGGGGAAGCCAGGAGGAAGCAGAGACAGGACACCTGACCCAAACCGGCCAAAGGGGTATTCCATACCACAGCACGTCATGCCCAGTATAGAAACTGGGGGGAGTTACCCGGAAGGCCCAGATCGCTGCTCGGGTCGGGCTGGATATCGGTCAGCGGGTGGTGAGCGGTTGTGTCCTCTCCCCTTGTTATTCCTCTTATCATTATTATTGGTAGCAGTAGTGGTTTGTATTATACCTTAGTTACTGGAGAGCTGTTATCTCAACTCGTGGGAGTTACATTCCTCCAATTCTCCTCCCCATCCCTCCGGGAGCTGCGGGAGTGAGTGAGCAGCTGCATGGTTCCGGGTTGCCAACTGGGCTTGAACCACGACAGTTACTTTTGGTGCCCAACGTGGGGCGATACAGCGAAAGAAGTTTTTGAGAATGGGAGGAAGATCATTCAAATCTTGCTGAAGGCCGGTTTTGCCATAA
>NW_009930476.1:0-2610 GCF_000696875.1 Nestor notabilis | reverse complement strand
AGCAACGCCCAGGCCAAGCCACCCACCCTGCCCAAAGCAGCCAGAAACAACATCCCGGGGGCCAGGTGGATCTAGTCTTTTATTTTCCAAAGCGGTTCTCCAAGGCACCAGCAGAAACAGCCCAGGCCTTGGGGCAGCACATCCAGCCACACAGGAGGAGGGGAAACCACCAAAAACCACCTCGGAAGAGGAGGTTCGTAACAGGAAGAACTAAACACTGTCTGTACTTACATAGCACAAGTGGTAACTGGGCAATACTGTAGACTGCTAGAAAACTCTCCAAGTCAAAACTGCTCCAACAGCTCTACTAGCAAAGAAGCAGCCTTTGGGAAAAAAAATAAAAATACATGGAAGACTTTTTTGGTATTTTTCCTTTTTTATATCCACAATGTAACATCATCTGCTATAGCATAATCCCTGCCTTTGCCCTTGAAGATCAAGGTCTGCGTCCTCAGGAAGGCTGCAGTAACTAGTCAGAGAAATCAGCACAGTCCTGTAACCGGATGCAAGTTTCAGTAACAGTCCATAGGTCTAACCAGACTTGAAGAGAAGAATAGCCACTTGGCCGAGGTAGAAGTAGATGAAGTGCGTGTGCTCATGAGTCACGTAGCTGCCAAAGTTCCTCCCCACAATGCAGTGCCAGGTAGGATTGTATTTCTTGTCAAACTCCTGCAAAATAGATCACTAGAAATTAAGAACTCTTCTAAACTGGTATTCACTCTCAGAGCAAGGCAATTAGAGGAAGAGCAGATGCTCTTAAGCACTAGGATTATCTTATTTACATCTTATGTTCACCTGCTGCTTAGTCAGACATAAACAAAAGAGCCACAGTGCTTTCCACCTGAGCAGCAGTAAGTTTAAAACGTTATTTCTGTGCAGGGAAAGTAGTCTTCCTCTCCCTGCAACTCATAGCAGGATCTGAAACTAGAGCCCTTGAGTAAAAGCTTCAGCACTATAGTTTATACCCATAGAGATTAAACCGTAATTTAGGCTTCATTGTTCATCTGCTAAAGGGATGTGGTGGAAAATTCTCTGCCACATGCTCTGTAACACAGGTACTATCAACAAGTCTAAGACTGCATGGCTTATGTCAAATCCTTTGCAAATTCCCATTAGCTGCTACAAAGAGTACCTGAAAAATTATTAGACTAAACTCTCTCTTTTCCACTGTCACTGATAGTTCCTGCATCTGGGAAAAAAAGAAAAGATGCCTTTCCGAATTGTAGGCATAGCCAACCAGTATTCTCTAGTGGGGGAAAAAAAAAAAAAAAAAAATCATTCTGCTTACTGGAAGTACTTTTTATGTTCAAGAAGCTTGTCTGCCCTGCATAACCTGAAGCAGAGCCTCAGGCTTTAAGTCCAATGACATAATTCGAGTGATACAGCAGTAGAAACAACTCAAGCTGGGTGCCTCCAGAGAGGGACCCCAAACCAAGGAATTCCTGGGCAATTACACCCTCACAGTTGGCTTTTCCCACCCGTCACGTATCAGTTCAGACCAATAATAATATTAGGGTCTGGGGTCTTGTTCTTCACTGGATCCCTTCATTGTCCCTGGGCCATACATTTTTCATGTTATCTCTGAGGTTGTGGTTTCTGATGGCAGTTGTAGCTTCCTTATCGCACAGCTTGAACTGGCTCTTGAGCCCCTCTTCCATGGAACAAGATCAAAGTTCAACATATCTGGGTGAAAATTCACAGCTTGCAGCCTAAGCCTTCAGCAAATGTATAAAGTAATGCTAAGCAGTTAACTCCAGACGCTGCAGTCCAATAATCCTTAACATTTAAACAGCAATTCCACTCAGTTTAACTTCTATCAGCACTCTTTGGTTTCTCCATTCTCTGGAATTGACAAAGCAGGAAATAATCAAAACTAGATCTTTCCCATGTTCAGTATTGTTAATCCTACATAAAGAATGAGACAGACATTGCAAACAAGAGTGCCACCAGGGATTTTTTGTGGTGGGGTTTCTTCCTCCTTTTTTGCTTATGTCACTACATAAGGAGAGGTGTGACTACAGTACTTATAGAAAGCTACTTCACCCTGCAATTCTTGACCCAGCTGGACAGAACTGTGAACAGATCCTTAAGATTAAGTTCAATAAAACTGAAACCAAGAACTATGTAAAACAGGTTTACTCTCAAAGGAAAACCATATGAGAACTCAATAGAGCCCCTGTGTTTTGTACCAGCTCATCAGAGGGACAGTCAGTGGCCACTCCCTGTTCACCTGGAAAATGGGACAGTGGCAGAAAAGGCTTTAATAGAAGGTACTGTGAGAGAAAAGCAGAAGAATCTGGGAAAGTCCACATAAAGGGTGGGGAAAGGAACAAGAGGACAGCAGCCTACAGAGAAAGTCCAACTTGATTATCTAGTGTCTCGAGAACTTGTTTCTCTAGAGATACTCGCCTAGCAGCATTCTGCCTGCTTGATCTTTCATGTGCATAGATATTTCATGAGGACATTACAAGCAAACATCTACCTTCTTTATGTGAGCAGCAATGTCCTTCTCGATGTTGTACTTCTCCAGTGCCTGTGTAGCACACTCCACAGCATCTTGCTGCATCTCTTCTGACATGTCTGCATTCTTGATCACAGCCTTTCGATCGC
>NW_009930475.1:3481-16175 GCF_000696875.1 Nestor notabilis | reverse complement strand
TTCCAACCCTAAGTATTCTATGATTCTGATTCCATGATTCATCTAAGACAATCTCTCCCTCACTATGGCATTTATGAAGATAACTTAATTCTTGAATCATTCAGATTCTAGAGGCATAAGCACTATAAGAAAGCCCTTGAAGATAGTAACTAAATATACCAAGTTTATTTCTAAAAGGATGTTTGAATATTGTGCTGTAAATATATGACTAAGACACTTAAAAATGAAGAGAAATTCAGAAAAAATCCTGAATTACTGTCCATTTTAAAACTACTATTCATTCTCTTCATGAAGTGTCTGCAATAAAAATAACTTAATAGAATGATTATAACAGTTGTATTATCATGCTCAAAAGAGATAAAATTATGATTTAGCAGGCAGTTTTGACTTCTGAGATTTTGGGATTTCCACCTCAATATTACTCTTTTGTTATGGTCTGGTTTGTTTAATACTCCTACTGGTTTTCAGCTGGCATGCTTTCTAGCAAATGCTATTACAGCTTGAATCACCTTTTTCCTTATTACTTTTAAATTACATGAATTGGTTGCTGTTTCTTCTTTATTGCCTAAAGTCCTTTTATTCTTGTTGTCCCAGAGTATTATTTTTCCTCATTTTCTGACTGTCAAAGGCTTGAAGTTAATAGATTCATAGTTTTTTTTCTACCAGCAACAAAACTATCCTTAAAATGGCAAGAATAATACTTTGTGTTAAAGCCACATTACTTCACACGAACAAAATTAATGTTTACATTTATTCTTCATGGAGATAAACGACCACTATTTATATTTACAAGACTCAGTGTTCATTTTAATGGCAATCATCATAACTAACACTAATTTAGGAAAAAATCTTGTGTTAGTTAAGGAACATATTGAAAAGTTCTAGGTCAGGTTTATAATGATTCCCAGAATCCTAACAACACCCCCAACGATGTATTTGAAATACATTCTCTCAAGAAAACACTGAAGAATACTTCAGTTTATATTTAACTTCCTGTAGTTTTGGAAGGCTTTACAGTGGCTTAACATGACAAAATCAGAAAATTATACACCAATGTGACCAGAAATTTCACTTTTTTTAAAGGGAAAAGTTATTCTAATATTACCATTTTTTGTTTAAAGCCCTAGGGATAGGTCAGAGTGTGATTATTCTTAGGGCTTTTTTTGTTGTTCATTGTTTTGGGTTTGGGTTTTTTTTTCCTAGTTATTGTTTTTCTCTTAAAGAGATCAATTATTATTTTTCAAAGAAGAAAACTTCAAGTAAGTTCAGGAAATATCTAGAAGATTTTTCCCAAAAAAGGGTATTTTCCAAACAACTTAAGCATTTTTAACTAGAAGAAAGATAATTTTTTCCTGGGTGTAACATACTGGCCATATTTTAAATAACAATAGCAATATTCCTTCTTACAATAAATAAAAATGGTATATCTTTTTTTTTCTGCATTTGCAAAAGCTTCTGACTTATACAGAAGATAGAACTGTTAATAATAATGCAAGTAAAGATAAGTATCAGTTGTTTGATTTCATTTTACATTTGGTCATTTTTATATTACTTGCATCCTCCTTAAGAAAGCAATAAATTTTATGCCAGTAATGTAACAGTGTATGCAAACATAGCATTTTGCATTAAGATCTATCATGCAAACAGCTGTGAATATTTATGTTGGTGTTAATTAAGTCTGTGATGGTATTAATTTTGATAAGAAGAGCTGGGCAAAACCCAAAGTGCTATGGGATTTTTAACATATATCTGGAAAAAAAAAATCAGAAACTTGCAAATGAAAATGTGGTGTAAGATCTCACTTTACAGATAGTACCTTCATGACATCCATCCGCTGAACCCTTATTACCAGTATTCTGCAATATCATCATGGCTATCAGCTGATAAGACGTGAAGCAAAACCCTCTTGTTCGGAGAGATGAAGATGAACCACTAAGTCAAACTGATACTCCAAACTAGGAACCAGCTGGCACAACCTCACCACAAAGTGCTTTAGAGAGGTAAATGAACTCATACTTTATCAGATTAAATCAAAGAATCTGATGGAGGGTGGGAATGTTCAGAGTTGTTTCATTTGTTGGAAGAATTAGATGAGACAAAAATTGTTATCCCTGATATACCAGGACTCAAATATGTTTCAGCAATGGGAAAAAATAGATATAGGGTGCTTTAAGGAACAATTTACAATTTAATTATAATTTTACAACTTTGATACATCATGTTTTCTCCTTTGTCATTGAGCATATTTGTCATGTCTCCTTAAAATAATGTTAAACTATTTTGACCTCTAGTGCTTTTGGTATAAGTCTCCTCAATAACAAATTAACAGCCCAAACTTACACACAAACGAATCATGAGTAAATACTTTAAATGAGTGTATTCAGAGCAGCATAAAACCCCAGAATAGGTTGCTCATCCTCAGCTCATCAGACTGGATGCAGCAAATAGTGAAAAATGATATTTAAATAACACACTTCTTACTTCTAGGACAGCAGTTCCCAGGTCAACCTTTGGCTACCATGGTCCTCCCTTTTCCTTCATATGAACAAGACTACTGATTAAAGCATTACTAGAGAAAGGAGGTCAGGAGCCAAGGGGAAAAAGAGGTCAGTCAACCACAATGCTCCTCTGCGTGGAAACAAGCCTTTAGAGGGGAGCTCAGGGAGTTGTGACACACCATTGTTCCCTTTCTCCCTTTAGCACAGAAGAAGCAAAACCCCTTGACTGATCAGTTAGCCCTCATCTTCAGAGAACTTGAGGAAATAAAGATCTAATGTTAGCTGTGTCAGTGAGGCTTTTAACTTAAATAAAAGTTCATTAATTTTAATTGTCCCTTTGCCCACCATTAAAATGTCTTATACAACTTTATCATCATCCTTCAAAGCATTCTGGATGAATCCAGTAGTTCTGCAGATATTATAGGATCAGGATTGTCTGAGATTCCATTGCTAAAATCTCTGAAATTATGTTTTATCCATTCAGAATAAATGAAACTTAGAATTACTTAAAATCATTTGTACTATGTCTTTGTGTTCCCCACCATTTTCATCAGAAATCCTTTCAGTCCTTTACTGTGTATCCATTCAGGATTCAAATAACTATATAGGAAACTAAAGGGGCTATTAATATTTATAGCATACCTAGGCACATTATTCTGGAGGTCAAAAGAATGCAGCATTTGGCATAACACTGCAATTGAGTTGTGTTACTGAACACGTAAGAGTGCTTGACTGCTATAACAAATTATACAGCCACTCTTCCTACACACTTTATTTTTTGTTGCTATACCAGATAAATTCTCAAAGAAATTATGCCAAAGCATACACCTTGAAAGAGCTGCTCAAAAAGGTTTTTTCTCCAAAATGGAATAGAAATATATAGTATCTTCTTTGTTGCACTAATATTTGTGGATTTATTGGCAGTAATAGTGAGTTCCGTGTTGAAAATGGACAATCATAATACAGATTATGTTCTTTAAAAGAGGATTGCAAACTCTCTGGTAAATGTCCTGGCCACAAAGTTTATCATTAGTCTGAAACATTTTCTTTAGGAAATATTAAGTTGAAAGGGAAATCTGAAATATTTTCTTTAGGGGGAAAAAAAAAGGTTGGAAGTGACCTGAAGGAGCTACCTACTCCAAAGAGCTATTCCTGCTCCTTTTAGTTCTGAACAGGGTTAATCAGATCAGATTGGTCAGGGCTGTGTCTAGTTAAGTCTTGAACACTTGCAAGTATGGCAATCTGACAGTTTGTCTGCATTGTTGCTGTCCTAACGTTTTGGCAATGAAATTTTCCATGTTCCAGCTTGCATTTGTTGCCTCTAGTCCTACTGTCGTGAACCTTCAAGAAAAGTCTGGCTCTATCTTCTCTGATTCCTTTGACCATGTAGTTGTAGACAGCAAAAAGGTTTCCAGTGAACCTTCTTTTCTGTTGGCTAAATAGGCTCACACTTGAGAAGAGAAGGCTCAGGGGTGACATTGCAGTATCTGTCCCTCTTTTTGTGCTTATTATTTCAGTCACTTCTTTGAAGCTATTCATATAAATCAAAAAATGTTCATGACACCAGAATTTTTTGGGGGGCAAATAAGAATCTCTCTGTAGTCTCTCAGAGCACACCAATACTGCTAAATAAAAGAGACAAAGACAAGATCATACATTTGATGAAGACATAATCACCCACAATGCTTAATTGTTAGTTGTCTTCTCGGCTCTCATTTGGAATGCCTCTCCCCAAACTGTTTCTGCTCTTGTGGCCTTTCAAACAGGAGTGATCCCTGGTCCTCTTTCATTAAAAAGAATTGATAGAGCCTCGGAGGCTAGGTGATTAGGCAGTACACTCAATCTTTTAGGCCTCTCATGTAAATTCCAGATGTTACTAGGTCTAATCTCTGTGTTCTTTGAGTCAGTACAACCCACACAGGAGTCTTCACTTTTTTTTTCCTATTTTATTATGCAATTACAATTTTAGATATTATGATGCTTTGATTTCTTGTAAATCCTTACACACTTCTCTAATTATGGCATATATATGTACGTATGTTAAGATTTACCTAAAGATTAGATACTTCCATCTACTCACTTAGCTCCTCTCACAGCCATTGTAGTTAATGGCTGATTCCTATCAAGTGTCTGGCTTAAGTGGGCAGAAGTGAGTTTAAGTGATCAGAATACTCAGAAGGAGATTACTTTCCAATTTAGGCATGTAAATGAGGTACCTGAAGTTAGATAGTGTGAGAATTATACTATGCATTAAAAAAAAAAAAAAAAAACCAACAAAAAAACAAAACACAAAACCACCAAAACAAAACCCAAAAAAACAAAACCCAATACTTTCTGATAGACAGACTTTATACCATATGGCACAGTTCCTCTCAAGGAAGCATTTCTGTAATGGTTAACAGTCATGGAAAAGTCATGGTATAGCTTTACATATAGAACAGCTGCTACACCCACACACACAAAAAAATGTGTTAAAGAAAAGCTTTGTCAGTCAGAAAATGTAAATACTTCACTTGAAAAAAGTTCAGCACTGTTACTTCTCTTTCTTTTATAAACATTTCAGCTAATTACTTACAGCTTTAAAGGCCTCATTCTATCCCCAAAGCATCCTAGAGTTAGAAATCTTTATCTAGGCTTAGTAGTTGTGGCAGAATGCCATTTGCACTAAATGATCAGTGAGAAGTTGTCAGCTGCATCTGATGTCATAAAACAAGAAATGTCCTAGAAACTGCCAATCTGGTTGGGTTTAGTGCAAAATCTCCCATTGAATGACTAAATAAATAGTTTGGGTTTGGGTTTTTTTTTCAAGTAAAAGCACATACTTAATTTGTGCCAGAATTTCTTCTAAAAAGGTTGCTAACTAATCCACAAAGACCTGTCCTGTCAGTGCTCAAAACTGAAAAGAATATGGGAAAAAAAACTGCCTATACGTTAATGTGGTTTAGTAGTTACTGAAACTCCTCTGGATCAGTGACGATCTTCCAGATATGCTGCATCATATCATTCACAACCTTCATTAAGATACAGAATTCCCATTGATAAACACAGCTAGAACTGAATCTTCAAAAATCTCTGAGGTAGGACTCATCTAAAGAGTTATTAGGAAAGTGATTTCCCTGCACCCCATATGACCTATGAATCTTTGTAGTCAAAGACCTTTCTTCCACTTCCAAATAAAAAGCTTAATTCAGGGTGAAAAAAATCTGGGAGGGAAAGGAAGGGAAAAGATTAGCAGCTTCTGAATAAGCTTCTCACTCTTTAGGATCTGGACTGGTATGTGAGGCGAACTAAGAAAAACTAGTATCAACCACTAGAAGCAACCAATCTCTGAATTTCTTAGCTATGTTATCAGTAGAGGCTCTCAGAACTCAAGATTAGGTTTTTTGGTGGTGGTTCCCTCAGGATGAAGCACCCTAGGAATGCTGTAAGCATATCAAATTTGATAATTTGAAGATCTAAAATATTTTATCATGAAAAAGTGACAGACTGATAATTCTGTTCATATGCATTTATATAACTTGCATCATTGTAGATCACATAAACCAAAACAATGTATTTCATGAACACTATAACTTTCAAAAAAACCCTACTCATAATGCTTGATTATCAATTCTGTTCTAGATGTGAAAAAATCCCACTTTGTTATTTACCAGCTGTGAGTTTGTGTGCTTTTTTCAGTAAAAATTGCCAGAACAATATGGATATTCATATAGCTAGGCTGCTGTAGAAATGGATTAAGTTAACATCAAGAAGGCCTTGGTAAAATGATTTCTGAACATATTGGGAGTAGGAGGGATATAAAGGACAAGTAGGGTGAAGAAGAGATATTCAATCCAATTGAAATGCTTCAGTTCTTCAGACTTTAATCATTAAAATATCCTATGTTTTTAATAATGCTGCAACAAATTTAAAATTCAAAAATGTCTTAGTAGGTATTTCTATACATCCTTATTTAATTTTCACTTGTAAAATTATCTGAAATCATACTGGTATAAAATAGGAAATATTGTATTGATTTCTTTCTCTCAAACCAATGAAATAGGTGATATTCACAGACATAATCAGAAGAAAGCTGTTTGTTGACATTTATGAATATTTAGGAGGTAATGTCAGGTAGACATTAATGATTTTGTAAAGCTTCTAGCATCATTCAAGCATAAATACTGAAGGCTGGATTTTGTCTGGTCTATTTGTTTGAGCAGAAATGTAGGGAAGTTATTTAGTATCAGCAAATTTTGCACAATGTGATGACCTGTAAATGAATATCAAAATTAACTGCAGATGTTGTATGCAATAATCAGAATGTTCTCCACGCTCTAATGTTTATGTAAGCATCTGTGGCAATTAAGGCAGCTTGCAAGACACAGTACCTGAGTCTGACTTCTAGTCAGAGAAGGCAATATTGTTAACGCATTGATCTTGGACTCAAGGGATTCATGGGTTTTTGTCAGCTTTGCCACAAACAACCTGTTTCACCCTGGAAAAGTTTCCTAAGTTGAAATCCACAAAATATAACAACTTTGTTGTAAAAATAAAACAAATCCACAAAATAAATCCTTAGAAACTCTGATAAGTTAGTCACAAATATTCCCCAAATATCAAAGTTCTGCTTCTGAATATGTCCAGAATTCCTTTTCCCATTGAAGGTCTGTGTTAGATGGGTCTAACACTGTAAAAATTAGTCTGTGGTGGACAACCCCAGTTATCTAGAGTGAGTGTGCACAGCAGGGAGCCGGCAGGGCCACTCCTCCTGATGCAGGATGGTCCTCTGCATCAGGACGAGTTGGTACGTTTTGTCATATAAAACGGCCAGGGTTCGAGACATATCGAGAAGGAGGTGGATCCAACTACCTTTTATGGTCGACATTACCTGCGTAGGGACACCCACAAAAGTAGTGCCTGCCACCCCATTTTCTCTCAATGCACCTCAGAGCTGGCCTCTTGGTCATTGAACGAATGCATAGGTTGGTAAGAATCCGTTCCTAATCTGTTCTTTGGTAGCCTTTGGTTATGTCTCTTTCTAGCTTGCTGTATCTCTGGATTTTGCATCTATTTTAGATCTTGTAATAAACTTTCTAGCAGTTTGATGTATATGTGTGGCTTACATTCCTTCTCCACCCGGAATCCTTCGATCCCTGGAACAAGGTCTCAGCAGCTCAGCTGTCATGTCATCTTATCTATCTGATCAAGAGTCATACAGTGAATATTGGTTAAGCTGGCTCTTTTGAAAATCGGTAGACAGTACAGCATCATAAACTCTTTGGTGAATTCAACCTATAATTTCTTGGTTTTTCACTATATCAGTTGCAAAGAAGAATAACAATGTTATATTTTTTCTGTGTCTGGATATAGAACAAGTAAATTCTTTTGAGACTGTTCATTAGATGTGTTCACATGAGGTTCTACTTCTTACTATGTTATGTCCCATTTTCTCTTACTGGATTTTTTTCTTCTGCATGAACATTTAAATATCAGTTTGGGACAGAAAGTAGTTTCAAAGTCTTATTTCTCCAAGTCCACACACAGTAAACATGGGAATGCTATCTGATATGGCCTTTCAGGACAAAGTACTGAAGGCAATCTATATTTAAAAAATACTACCAAAGATTTGATGTGAAATAGAACTCTGAATGATTATGGCACAAGGACAAAGGCTATTGTGAATATATTCATAAAAGGAAAAAAGCCTCAACTTGTTGGGTTTGTTTTCTTGCTGCTTTTTAAATGATAACAAAATATACAGTGACTTGAAAGACTTAGTCCACATCTATAAAGATTGCTAAATGTTTGATTTATGTTTGGTCTAACATACTGCAGACTTTTTAATGAATTTACCTGATAAAATACTCTGTGCAGAGTTTTGTGGTCTAACAGACTAAAATGTTTTACAAAATTCTCGGGATCAGTAATTTTTTTCACTGAATCAAAAAATGAGAGCGTAATAGCAGAAAATTAAAAAGTAATGAAAACAGGGGAATTATTTTCCTGAGACTTGACTGTCCTTTGAGAACATAATTTTAAACAAACACTTAAAAGTTTTAAAGACAGAAAGTTGATGGAGTTTTTCTTCCTGCTTCCTGTATGCATTTTCATTAATGATTAGAATATTACCTAGCATGAAAATAACTAAAATATTCAAATGTGGCAGGCATGTTTAGATAGTGTCATGGAATTTTTAACAAATACTATGTAGTGAAATTTGCTGTAGTTGTAATGAATAGGGCTTTAGAACAGGTTTCAACCAAAAGCAGCCATACTGCTTATCTGTATCCTCCCTATCATCACTTTTGCATTTACATACACAGATTATATTTGCATATCTTTATGAGTTATACATTTTAACTAAATTTGATTCCACAGGAGTGTTTACATCAAGGGAACATGAACATTTTAAATTCGAAGTTATCTCTAAATTGTTGATTTCAGGAGAACTGTGAGGGTTTTGTGCATTACTCAACTTTATGTAAAATGGCCAACTAATGACAATGTTTAATTCTGAACTCTGTGTTCCACTAGATTTATAGCACTCGCTCAGTTCTGAGCCAGAAGCACAGATATGACTTTGTAAAAAATTTATGCAACATAATATTTTATCATTTTGTTCATTTCTTCAGGATAATATAGACATCTTTATACAGGCTGCAGTACTTCAAAATCTTAGACTATTTTTGGTTTAGTAATTTTAGAAGGCATTATGCTTTTATGAAATATATTTGTAACCTGATATCCAAAAATGACAGACCTCGCATCTTCAACCAATTTAAACATAATATCAAAATGGTGTCTCTGAAATGAATTCTCTGAAATATTAAAGCACGGAAATGTTAACAGTAACATTCATTCTTTCCTGTGTGATCTCCTCTGGACTGCCTAATTTGCAAAGAATCATGCAATCTGGATTTGCCTTTGAAAGAGAATGCAAGAGCTAGATTGTTGCTTTTTGCGGTAAGGAAGAAGGTACATATTATTTTTCATATTGGAAGAATAGATGATGCCATCAAATTCTCACTTATGTGAACTGAGACTGATTATGCCTAGGATATAAAAAGAAGACTTGAAGGGAAATGGAATTTCAGAAAATTACATTATTTCTGCAAGAGAGGGGTAAATGTGGTAAAAATCTTAGATGACTGACATGTACCTCAGGGACTGGTAGTAACTAGCAGAAGCATTCCAGGATGTTTAATATGCAGACACAGGGAGATAACTCTTCTCAAATAACAGACTCTACTTACAAAACTCAATAAATTACATTTTAGGATTCAAGCCGACTTGATCAAAATGGAATTTTAACCTAGGAAGTAGTTGGTGAAGTCCTCAACATTCTGATATACAGGAAACATGAAAAACAGATATTGGAAGCTGGAGGAGGCAGTGAAGGGAGAGGGGAGGAGGGAATAAAACTTAAGAATATTTTAAAAATAAAACACAGGAGGTAAGTATTAGGCATGGTGTATTACGTTATATGTATTGTGTATATATATGTGGTATGTTAGAAAACGGATTGTGGTTCTTCTAACTGAGGATTTAAGAACCTGAACATGCACAAGTCCATGGGACCTGATGAAATCCATCCGTGGGTCCTGAAGGAGTTGGCGAATGAAGTTGCTAAGCTGCTGTCCATCATATTTGAAAAATCTTGGCAGTCAGGTGAAGTTCCTGATGACTGGAAGAAGGGTAATATAACCCCCATTTTCAAGAAGGGGAAGGTGGAAGACCCGGGGAACTATAGACCAGGCAGTCTCACCTCTGTGCCTGGCAAAATCTTGGAGGAGATTCTCCTGGAAAGAATGCTGAGGCACGTGAAAAACAGTGAGATGGTTGGTGACAGCCAGCATGGTTCCACTAAGGGGAAATCCTGCCTTACCAATTTGGTGGCGTTTTATGATGGGGCTATGGAACTGATGGACAGCGGCAGAGCAGCTGACGTCATCTACCTGGACTTGTGCAAAACATTCGACACTGTCCCACATGACCTCCTTGTCTCCAAATTGGAGAGACATCAATTTGATGGATGGACCACTCAGTGGATAGAGAACTGGCTGGATGGCTGCACACAAAGAGTTGCAGTAAATGGCTCAATGTCCAGTTGGGAAAAGTAATGGGGGATTGGAATTAGATGATCTTAAGGTCCTTTCCAACCCTAACTATTCTAATAAATCCTAATCGATAGAGCAGAACCTACAGATAGTAGGCAGATGAATAAAATCTACAGAAGCCCTGCATTTGGACTTCATTTTCCTTTTGGGTACTGATCTGGTGAAGATTGAATGTCACAGTCCCCAATGAAAATCCTTTATCACAAACTTCACATATGCATTGGGTTGGGGTGTATGGGAAGAACAGGATTGACCAAGACATTCTTGATAGTGTTGGTCATATTGATAGTATTTAGGTTTGGATTATTGGTATGGTTTACCTTTACTTTGGCAACTGTCTTTAGTGAAAACACCACTTTTCAATAGTCTTAATGAAAAACAAATTTTGTAAGGTACTGTATGTAAAGAAATTTATGGCAGCGACTTGTTTTTCATCACTATCAGTGCACCTTTCTGTGATGCTGCCTCTACTTTGAAAACTGCACTTCACACTGCTTCCCTATTATTTAGAAAATCTTTACAAGGGGATTTTGCTATACCCCATGAACATAATGGGGTATAGCAAATACCCCATAATGGCAGCTGCAGCTGGGACTGTGCTGCTAGCTTGAGCAGCAAAATTAAGGATGAGGTCCAGATAGGGTGTATTTTCTGGATAACAGGAAAGATGAGAGTCTGTTTTTTCTGAATCTGTACCTTGCACTGGAATGGAAAGAAAGAAGATTGGGTTGGGGGGCTGGCATTTTTTGGTAACATTTAAGAAAATTAAGCTCTGATTCATTTCACAAGAGTGTTTGAGCCAAGGATCAAAGATATATAAGGAAGCAGTAATGACACCCTGTACTTCCAGTAGCTGAGTTAGTGGATGACTTTGCTTTGACCTATTCTGCAGGTGTCCACTGAGTAAATAACAATGATCTAAGATGATTTTTCCATCCAACAGAAACACTGGATATATTGTTCATTCATCACTGCCTCTAAATGCATTCAGAGAAAGCAGACACCACCTCCTTGCTATATGCCTTCTCCTCCTCAGTATTAGTTACAGTGTAATATGCACAGATATGATAACAATCTCCTCTAACCCATTCTGCAGGCAGCAATCAATTTTAATTTCTTTCTCTTTCTACAGTGGTATGAACACCCTTAAGATTTTTAGTATATGTATATGGGAACATAAATAAATTTGTGTCTGTTTGAAGTTTCGAATGATCTAATGTATGTCTATCTGCAGTTTTCTGTCATTGTTGCCATATAATTTAGTCCATGCATCTGTCCATTTCTTTTTTGTCAGAAGTTAATCTCAGCTCTCTAATGAAATGTCAGACCTGAATACAAGCTCCCTATGAAAATAATCCCATTTAAGTCTTATCATTCCCTCAGGAGACCGTATTTCCAAGCTATTGTGAATATATCAAAAGTACATTTGAAGCAAAAACTGTACAATAGTTCATTACAATTTATGTGCAATTAATTCTTTGTTTATTCATCTATAATGGCATTCTGACATATAATTATTTGTACGTTTGTTTCTAGCTTTAAACTTTTAGGTTAATTATCTATAATAGTGTTTCTTGTACCTGAAATACCACTGGACCATAACAGTGTGTAGTTTTCAGTTAATTTTATATATTTTTGCTTGTAAGAAGTGTAGAGCAAACTATAGAGCTGAAAAAAAAAGTAGCACATCCTTAGGCGTGGTGGGTTGACCCCAGCTGGATGCTAGATGTGCACCGAAGTCACTCTATCTCTTCCCCTCCTCAACTGGACATGGGAGAGAAAATATAATGAAAGGCTTGTGGGTTTAGATAAGGACAGGAGGAGATCACTCAGCAATTACTGTCACAGTCAAAATACACTCAACTTGGAGAAATTAATTTATCAAATCCGGGTAGGGTACTGAGAAATAAAACCAAACATTAAAAATAGCTTTCTCCCCACCCCTCTTTTCTTCCCAGGCTTAACTTAATTCTTGAATTTTCTACCTCCTCCCCCTGAGTGGCACAGGGGGATGGGAAATGGGGATTGTGGTCTGTTCATCAAGTGTTGTTTCTGCTTCTCCTTCCTCCTCAAGGGAAAGGACTCCTCACGCTCTTC
>NW_009930475.1:0-3424 GCF_000696875.1 Nestor notabilis | reverse complement strand
GCTCTTCCCCTGCTTCATTGTGGCGTCCCTCCCACAGGAGACAGTTCTTCTCCAACGTGAGTCCTTCATACGAACTGCAGTTTCTCACAAACTGCTCCCACATGGGTCCTTCGGGAACAGGCTGCTCCAGCGTGGGTCCCATATGGGGTCACAAGTTCCGCAGCAAACCTGCTCCAGTGTGGGCTCCTCTCTCCATGGAACTACAGATCCTGCCAGGAGCCTGCTCCAGCGCAGGCTTTCCACGGGGTCACAGCCTCCTTTGGGCATCCCCCTGCTCCAGTGTGGGGTCCTCTGTGGGCTGCATGTGGGTGTCTGCTCCACCATGGATGTCCATGGGCTGCAGGGGCACAGCCTGCCTCACCATGATCTGCACCACAGGCTGCAGGGGAATCCCTGCTCTGGTGCCTGAAGCACCTCCTGCCCTCCTTCTTCACAGACCTTGGTGTCTGCAGAGCTGTTTCTATCATATATTGTCACTCCTTCCTCTGGCTGCAATTGCTCCTGTGCAATAACCTTTTCCCACTTCTTAACTACATTATCCCAGAGGCTCTACCACCATTGCTGATTGACTTGGCCTTGACCAGCAGTGGATCTGTCTTGGAGCTGGCTGGCACTGGGTTTGTTGGACATTAGGGAAGCTTCTGGCAGCTTCTCATAGAAGCCACTCTTGTAGCCACCTCGTTACCAAAACCTTGCCATGCAAACCCAATACATTAGGTCAGGGCAGGGATGTGTATGTTGGGAGCAGGGAGAGGGAAAGCCTTGCAAAAATGAAAGACTAATCAATGGCCTAAAACAGCCATTAATACCATTCACTGTATCAGTTTAAGGTAATGGAGTTTTGACATTACTTTACAAACTCATTTAGGATAATTTAATAAGATGTGAGTAGGTATATCCCCAGAGAATAAATTCAGCTCAGTGTGTTTAGAGGATTGTTTAAGGTTGGAAACCCAGAGGATAGGAAAAATCTATGTCATCCAATATGCACTCTAACTGGTAACACAGAGAAAAATGTTGAAGTTCACTCAGCCTTCTATTAAAGTGACAATATTGTCCAAGATCATCTAAGTAATTGCATCAGTAAAATCATTACTCAAATCCCTTGTTAATCCCTTACTTCTCAGCAACCCTTTCAGAAGAAAAGGGATTTAGTTGCAGGCTTTTTATAAAATATCCTAAAACGTATTTTTTATAGCTTCCCCAAATATTAATTGGTTACTGGGGAGTTAACCAATGTCATTTTAGCTAACTGTAATTCTTTACTAACTTAATCATAAAATATTTTAAAGACTTGTTATATTTATTCAATGAACTCTATTAGTAAAGTACTAATAACTTTGCACATTTAGTAGGAAACAGAAGGCATTAGTACCAGAGAAAAAAAAGAAATAAGAAGCATCAATTACATTTCCTTATCATGCTTCAGGCTTTAATATTCTGATTACAGTATTGGTGTAATTTTTTATTTCCAAAGTCAAAGTCTGAGGAACAGGTTCTTGCAGAAAAGACTGCTTTATGAATCTGTGAGAGCTACTGTGTATTTGGTTTTATTCTCCTGGGGAAGCTATTACTTACCTGAAAAGTCATTCTATTGCTTTTTTACATGATTGTCTGTAACTGTCATGCATACTAATAAGCATTTATGTATATAACATACAAAGCAAGCGTAATGCCTACATAATCTTTGTATCACATAACCAGGTATTTGCACCTCAGTGATTGTGATCTTCTTTTACAGAAGTGATTTTCAATCACTAGAAGGCCACAGACATCATGTGAAACTCTTTAATAAACTATATGGTTAAGGAGCAAGTTGATCATACTTTACCAGAACTCCCATTGCTTTGGTTTTTTGTAACTAAAGCCATCAGGAGGTCTATGGCCTCCTAAAACAGCATCTGAAGGTCAGACACAATATGCTAGAGCATCTCAGACAACACTACACAACTGTATCAAGCCTTCAGCAGCCACTCATTGTAAAAGGAGTATAGATATCTATGTTTTTAACTCACTTGCCCAGGCATAGGTGTCTAATACCCTCTGAGATGATTATCTTCACAAATCATATCTGTCCTCCAGCTGTCTATCACACCTGCTTGTTCCACATGGATGCCTCTGCTACCCTCAAGCATCTTAAATGTTACTAGGCACCTACATGTAGATAATTAATTGACCCCCTACCTTAGACATCTAATACATATTTTAACTTTGAAGAGATACTGATTCAGTGAGCTGTCTACACTATGCAAATTAACAGAATGTACTCCTTTAAGTCTCAGGAGAAGTAATGTGTTTTGGAAGGAAAGAATTGTGGGTTTCACAGAAGATAGGTGAGTTTGTAGGTATCACAGTTTGAATAAATTTATTTTTTTCTCTCTTATATTGCTTTCCCCATTGTGAGGGTATTTCTGCTTTGTTTTGTCCTTCTTGGACAATTCTATTCTGTGAGAAGCAGCCACAGCTTCTACCAGAAATGAGTCAAGCAAGGTATACATACTGTTAAGATAAAAATTTCCTTCTTATTTTAAAAAGCAGCAGCAGGAAAATTTGTGGCTTTTACCTTCCCTTAAAAAAAAGGAAAACCAAAATCCAGACAGCATATGCTTCAGACTTATTCAGTGTTTTCTGAAATCCAGCCAATACAGCTGAGCAGAAACATTAAAATACCTCATCTAAACTTAGTGACTTAAGCATAATGAATATAAATTACATTCTTGATTTTTTTCAGGTTTCTTCATTTTCGCATCTTCATTTTTCATCAGCCAAAGTAGTAAGTGTTTTCTCATAATTAATCCACATAACTGCTTGAAATTTCCCCTAATCCTAACAGGCCAGATGAATCTTTATCTTGGTAGACAGACATCTTTCTGAACCGTTTACTAAGCCAATGAGAATCTCACTACCTATTACACAGAAAGTAAAATTCTGTTAAACTTTCCCTCAGATAGCTTGTTGTTATCTAAAGCTATCTGTCTACAAATGTGTGAGGACAGAATATTTCCTCAGTAATATAGCTCATTGCTGCAATCAAGAATAAAGCAGGCTTCCTGACAGAGGATGTAGAGCATCTTGCCTTCATCAAAATAAAGCATCTCTAGCTCATGCCTGCTCCTGATGAAAGCTGAAGGGAAATACAGCTTTCACTTAAGGTACTGCAGGAAAACTGATAGCTAATTAGTAGGCTTGCCCCTGTGGCCTCACCAGTTGAGTTATAGAATAGTGTCTACACAATGAATGACTTGTTAAACAATTCCCAGTTTCCTTCATGACACTAAGTTGAATGTCTTTTTTTTTTTTCAGTTATGTTATTCCAGTGTTGGTGACCCAGCAAATCCAGCCTACCTCTAGGCAACTTAACAGAACTGAATCATACTTTTTGTCATTATAGTTCCTGCTAATCTTACTGTAACATTTTTCTTCT
>NW_009930474.1:71888-131098 GCF_000696875.1 Nestor notabilis | reverse complement strand
TGGCAGCCCTCCTGTCATTAAGGCTTATGATTTCTTGCTATCTTGTAAATTACTTCTCCAGCGCTTGCTCTGAAACAGTCTGAATTAAAGGCAATCGTCTTCTTCCTGTCTCAAAAGAGTTTGGGACAGAGTAACCTGAAATTACAGTCATTTTCTTCTCTCCTATTTTTAAGCTTGAGTGTCTGACTGTACATAGCCCTTGACATAAATATCTGTGTTTCTCTGTCGTTGCATAGAGTCACACAGGTGCGGTACATGCTAATGCGTGGGGAAAGAGATTGCTCCGGGGTATACCTCTGTGCCTATGTGCGAGCACAGCCAGGGCAGCATGTGGCTGGCTGGGGGAGAGAGGCCAGTGGCCTTGAAGGTGTCCTGAGAAGTGTTAGGAGTATTGGGCAGCCTCACTTAGAGTCATTTGCTCTTAAAATGAGCTTTAGCCTGTTAGGTTATATAAATTTTGACACATGAAGCTTCTTTGCACGCATTCACTTGAGATGAAACTTCTGTTGTCAGAAACGCTATCTCAGTAACTTTGAAAGCAGTGAATATTCAGAGAAGGGTGTTTGATACTTTCTATCCTATGTCTTTGTAAGCTTGTCAAGACCCACGCTGAGGCTCCTTTGTTTCCTCTGTAAAACAATGACATCTAGTGCTTAAAATCCATTGAAAATTCTGAACCAAGAGCACCATGGGCAAGAGTATCGTAAGTGACTTCCACAAGTGTCAGTACTATCCATGAATGTGGGTAATTAAAGCAGTCCTGGCTTCCACAAATGTCCATTTTGTACGAGTAGTTGTGATTTCAGGTAATTAAAGCATTCCCCTCTTGCATTTACCTTTGTTGCATTGCGTATACATTTGTTGCATTGCTTTCTTTAAGTTGGCAAAGCTTACTTTGAATAAGTAATCACTGAGGTGTCGTAATGTTGTCTTTGAAAATCCTATTTCAAGGGTTTGGGGGTTTATTTTCGTTGTTATTAATTTTCATTTGATGCTGTCTGGTTGTACCATTCCTACAAAAGGCTTCCTCTTTGCCCACCAGTAGCACATAGGAGCACTAGCTTTGTGATGTGAGTGTAACGTGTGTCTTGTTTGTGTACGGGTGAAAAAAGCTTCCCCCCTTCCCCACCTAATTTGTGTGGTTACACTTTTCTTTCTGATATGTTGAAGCTGGTCTCATTTTAAAATAACTTTTAAACTTACCTCTTGGAGAAACATTTTGTTGTAAATCAAACAACTTAAAAACCTGAAGGTATTGATAAACAGGATGTTAAGAATGCTGTAATGCTGAAGGAAATGTAAATATTTATTTCCTTATGAAATGAGGTTTGTGTTTCAGAGAGCCCGTTGTGTTTCTCTACTCTTCAAATCCAGATGGATTAAAAAGCCAAGACTAACCATTTATGTCATCGTTTGAGAAGAGTAAAGATATTTTTGGAATAATGAGGCATGTCCCAAGCTTTTGTGAGTCCTGGTGAAATGCAGTGGTGTATACATAATTGAAGCTTGGTGAGTCCTAATGATTAAGTAGTTAGTTTTGAAGAGGAGGTGGACTTCCAAATATTTACAAACTCAAAGTTCTTATGTTTTAGTAAGGTTTTTTGTGTCTACTTCCCCCAACATTAGAGGAAGATGAAAGCATACAAACACTAGCTACTATGTATTTAAAAGAACAAGCAAAAATCTCCATGTAAACTGTTAGTAGTTCCCTTTGCTAATGCAGTCTGTGTTAACGTATTTCTGTGTTTCAGTACAGAGCTTTTTGGGCTCTGAGGTTAGAGCTCAGGTCTTCTGAGGCTTTTTCAAACCTTGAGGCTGAGGGCTTTTTGTAGTGGGAATGAACAGCTGGATTTGTTATATCTTGGGGGGGGAAACCCACCCCAAAACATCAAACATTTTCATCTCATCTGTTGTTAAAGCTTTTGTGGAGGGAAAATTGTGTCCTGGTCAGGTCTATCTTCCACTTGTTCCCAGCTGGAGTCTGCATGTTGTACGACCACCGCTGGCTGGTGGGAGCTCAATCATTTGAGCCTAGTGCTTATGCTGTTAAAAAAAAAACCCAAACAAAAAAGAAAAAAAAAAACACAACAAACTTGATTAAGAGTAAAAATAAAAAATTACATCTGATCTCTGGTGTTAGTTACTGAAAGACTTTGTTCTTTAATTCAGATTCATGTTGAGATGCAGTTTATGATAATGCAGGCAAGGCAGGTCTGTAGTCTTCACAGTGCAAAGACCTCTTCAAGTGTAGTCCCCTACTTCTTGTGTTTTGTGTGCTCTGGTGAACTGGGAGGGGAGACCATGTTGCTTGTCCCGGTGGGGGTTACTCCAGCTGGTTGGTCACCCTGGGACAGCTGGCTGTCGAGGACATTTACTACTTTTGGAGGGAAAAAAGTAGTCATTTTCTGTAAAATCCAAGCTCTTCTCGTGTGTCCCTTAACCAGAACCCAGCACTGGTTAGTGGTGTTGGGTTCTTGCATCTCAGGCTTTTGAGCTCTGCCTGTAACAAATGGTGTTGGTCAAATTCATGTGCAGCCCAGGCTTCACTTGGCACCTCAGCTGGACAGATGGTGCCTGCTGAGATCAGAATAAAATACTGAAACACCACAGCTTAGAAACAGCTTCTCTAAGGTAGAGCTGTGTTTGCCAAAGCTAGAAATAGCTGGGTTAAAATTGTTTTACTGTGTTCTGTTCCATATTATAACTTAAGCAAGCCAAAAGCAGTTCCTCCAAACCAAAGCATTCTTCCCCTAGCTATTAAATATCCCAGACTGTCGAGTCTGTTTTCCTGCTTCAAGATGTGGGAGGGCGGTCTGCTTCTTCCTCTCTGTAGTCCACCACAAAGTTCATCCTTGTGAATGAAGGGGAGACATGGTCCCTCTCCCCCAAAACACCCTTCATAGTTTTAGGGGTGATGCTCCTCTAAGAGTTCAAGAAGAAAGAAGAGTGTGTGCTTTTTTTTCTTGTAAAATGTTTCGGCTTTTGATTCCTATTCTGTGTCTTAAATGAACCCTAATCTTCAGGTAAGTGTCTATGGCTTGAAATTGTTTGCTAAAGCAACTTGAAACCTGACCCATAAAGTCTGTAAATCTTTACTTAGAGTGCCCCGAGGCAAATAATGTTTGAAATACTTATTCCCCTCCTCCATGCAGTAGTCAAATGTACAGATCCTGTCTGAGGGAGGGTGGGCAGCGAGTGTGAGCCTGAATGAATTGTTGGAGTGAGCAGCAGAGCTGTAGGAAAACACACGGAGCAACCCTGACAAGTTCACTGAAGTGAAAAGTAGGTGTTTGGCCGAGTAACTCTTAATACTGCAAGCTATTATGAGGCCTTGTGGGAGCTGAATTTCTTCCCCTAATAACTGATCTAGAGTTGTTAAAGTCAGATGTTCTGAGAGTAACTCATTTCATCTGACACTGTCACTGGGAGTGTCATGAGCGAGTCATGAGCAGGACCCCTGTAGTCATGGGGGTGTTCCTCACCCAGGGATGCTGCAGCAGAACAGAAGTCTGTTGTGTTGGTTTTTTTTCTCGCGTGAACACTGCCCTGTGTTGATGGAAAGAGGTTTTTCACTGTTGGGATTTCTGTAGCAAGATAAGGTTTTTATCATTCTAGATAGGCAGCATTAGAGAGAGAGCCTAGCATGGCTGGACAGTAAGTAAAGATACCTCTCCTGCTGATATCTGCCATGGCCATGAAATAGGTAGTGAAATACCCCAATTTATCTGAATGCTGTTGTGTGTGCTAACAACATTCATTACTGCATTACAGAGTGCTTTTCAGAGTCCAAAACTATCTTCCTTTGTGATTTAAAAGTATCCATTACATTTTGGATGTTGGAAAATAATTTTTTTTCCAGGAAGGAACAAATGTGTGTAGACAGACACTGTCCCCCTTCACCCCACTCCCTTGCCTGCTCAGAAGATTAAAAAAGCAGATTGGCAGAGTAGCTTGGTAGAAAGAGTCAGCTTGAGGATAAAACTTGAGAGCCATGACTAGTTACTGAAATTTTTTGGTTTGGACCAACAGTACTGCAATCAAATCCAGTGAATGGTCTCTGACATGTGGTCACCAAATGTTTCTATTTGTTGAAACTGTTCGAAGTCTGCATTTCTACTGTATGTTTTTATGGCTTCTGCAAATGCAGCAAGAGGTCTAGCAGCGATGTTTTCCCTGTATTTGCACAGAGATCTTACCTCAGTGATTTTTGTTTTGTTTGTGACCTAAGCGTGAATCTAATGCATACAGTCTGGTATGGCAGATGGGAGGAATAACTGTAGAGAGAGAAGACTCATCTTACTGTTCAAATCCTCTTCTCACAAGACCCTTTATTTCAGTTGAACTAATCATTATGAATGGGTTTTTCTCAGTTCCGAGTAAGGAATTCTTGGATAGTGTGCAGAGAGCCAGTCAATGTCCTGGATGGTGTTAGAATGAAAAATGTGTGAATGAAAAGGCAAAAATCTATATAGCATGTTGCCTAAATCATGTCTAATACTGGGTAATTCTGTCAAGTCATAAAACCTGGGTGGGCTGGTTTCTGGAGAACTTCTTACAGCACAGCTGCCAAAGTCCTGGCTCACGTCTACATAAGGGATTATTTAACCTTCCTTTAGGTGGATGCATCAATATTTCATTATTATGTGTAGATTCTTGGCAGTGAGCTCTTGCATGGAGTAAATCTAAGTGTATCCAATTAATATATAAATATGAATTAATACATAAATAATACATGCTGTTCAGTAAATACTGGGGGAATG
The DNA here is from genome assembly GCF_000696875.1 of Nestor notabilis. Classification (NCBI taxonomy): domain Eukaryota; kingdom Metazoa; phylum Chordata; class Aves; order Psittaciformes; family Psittacidae; genus Nestor; species Nestor notabilis. The sequence continues at coordinate 126,338 of NW_009930474.1, read as the reverse complement.
CAAATCCTAGAACAACGTTGTCCATTGACTGCAAACTATGAAAGTGCTCTGGCAAAATGTCGTATAACAGAGCTAGCAATAATGTTTTAGAGGGAGAAGGAGACAGTAATACTGTCTCATCTGGCTGAATGTTATTCTGTTACCTTGTCCCCTTCCTTCTGGATCTCAGAAAAGGTATCCATGGTGTATTTGGTGATGTGTTTGGGAGAAAAATTGAACCAATTCTTGCTTGAGAGTAAAATCTATTTTCTGGTTTCTGCAGTATGGGTTTCTATATTATCAAGTGAAATCTGTTTTTGGATTTCTCAGAGATGCTCAAAGTCTGTCTTCATGCAGTCCTGTGCGATGGGCATGCATAGCTTTGAGCTGAGTTCACAGTGCAGTTTCCTTTGTGGATAGTTTCTCTTTGTAGTTTTGAGCGTTGTTTTAAAATTTCACATAAAAGCAGCATCTGCAGGCACTTTAAGAGGAAGAATTAACTTGTTGGCTATAGAAATGGCTGTGTCTTCTATAATGGGGAAATGCATTGCAGCTCAAGGGGATCTACAGATGATTCTGACCGGACGTTTGTTTTCTTCTGTTCTGTATTCTGTGATTGCCAACTACAGTTAGTCATGGTGTTACTTTTGTTCCTTTCCTCCTGTCTTTCTGTTTCTTTGAACTGTTCCTGATCCTTTCTCCAGTTTTGTGAGGTAATGCATTTTCTTTTCACGCCCAATGTTTGGGGAGGAGGTGAGATGATTACTTCTACATTTAGTGTGCTCCCTCTACTATGGACTCCCTCCTAGCACCTTTCTTTGCCAAATACATTTTTTGGGGTCCAAATTTTTAAGTTTTTAATGAGCACTTGGCTGTATTACATTAGACAGTGACCTTGCTGAGCTTTGGAAAACACTTAGGGTTTTTATGGTGTTGTAAGAACCAGATACATTCCAGCTGTTTCTTGTACCTACCACTCCTCCTCTTTAAAGTTCCTTTATCCACTCCTGGAGGAGTTTGTTGGGTTTTTTAAGTTTCCTTTCTTAAAAAGGAAAACAAAACAACCAACCTTTTCTGCTTAACGAGACTAACATAACTGTTAACTATATATATTTATTTATTTTTTTTTAAATGAGCTTTCCGCGTTCAGCAACTTAATGAAAACCAGCACATGCTCTCAGACACAGTGTACTAGAAATGCTTCTGCTGGTCTAAGGTGTGCTTGACACGCCTAACTTATTATCCAAATTATCTTAGGAGTGTTTTGGTTTTGCTGTTTTTCATATTTGAATACTGTCAATCCAAGTGAAAATCTAACTTTAAAGGAATGTAGTGAATAAGCTACTTTAAAATGGGCTCTTTGGCTCTTCATGCTGTGAGCTTCTGCAAGCAGCTGTAAATTTAGCATTTATGAATAGTGCTAAATTTTTATTTTTTTCCAATGAAAAGAAAGATGTATGGATCTGACTCACAGCGTGTTAGCTTGTGGTTGGATATTTAGCTGTAAAACTTTCATTTGTGTTACACTGAATGGAGAAACTTAATTTCAACAGTGTTTTGCATTTGTGGTACAAACCATCTGGGATTAGAAGGGTTGCTTTGGTTTTTTTGCCAGTGCTGGGTGTGTTGGCATGTTTATTTTTTATTTTCCACCAGCTCATGTGAAAGTCCGAACTTTTGTTTCTGGGCATGATTCAGCTTTTGGTCATTACTATTAGAAAAGAAACCCGATATACTAACTTTGGGAAATACCTGTTACTATGTTGACAATGATTTTGACTATTTTGGCCATGTAACACAGCTTTAAAGGAATATCTGGGTTGGGATCAATTCAACTAGTGAAAACTGTTGGTTGGACCAAGCTGTCCTCCTAGGGTAGGTCCCACAACAACATGCTTTTGCATTAGTGCTGGAACGTTATCATAGCAAGGTGTAATTGAAACTCGTAATTGAATCTCGTATGCTTGGCATGTTCTTCTGACTCCTTTTGTGGTGGCAGTAGCATTTGTCTGACCCTCTGGTGATTTGGCTTGGGGAGTTCATCCGATGATGGAAACTCAGCCTATTTTGTGTTATTTGGCACTTGCTTGGCTCCTGGGAGGCAAGATACGCATCAGCGCTCATGCCAAGGAAGAGATGGTGTTGGTGGAGTTGGCCTTTTGGTGCCAGCTTGCTGTTAGGTTGCAGCTGAGTTAGTGGGATGGAGAGGTAGACACCTGAATTTATTTTTTTTCCCTGGAGGCTTCTCAAGTCACCTGATCCTCCTCATTGCCTGTCTCTCTTCCTTGCATGATTCCTGAGCCATTCGCTAGATGCCTGGGGTTGAGGTATAAGCTAGACACCTGAATTGCTCCCAGCCATAAATAACTTCTTCAGGATGAATTTCATAAAGACAGTTGAAGCTGTTTTGAATAGAAACTCTGCCAGGAGTCTCTGGGCCAAATCATTTGAAAGTATGTGATATGCTTATACTCTGACTTCTGCTATGGCAAAAGCAGCCCTTGGGTCTCACTGGAGTTTTGTTGGTTGGGAGATGGTCCTTCAGAGATGTTGGACCATCTGGCCTAGCAGTTCTGCTGTGATCATCACCTGCCCTTCAGGGTGAAGGTGTAATTTTAGATCTAATCTCCAATGTTATTTGCAGATTCTTCCCTGGAAGTACTTTAGTGTCCCCGCTATTTGTCATTTTTCCTTCATGAAGGAATTTGAAAGATCTAGCTTGTGGAGCTTGATCTGAGACTTTCTTTGTGGTCAAATGACCATGTCAGCTAGTAAATCACAATGTGATAAAGAACGGAAGCAAACGAAGCCAGATGTCAAAGTGGCTGTGGAGAAGAAGAAAAATTAAGATCCAGGTTTGACACTACAGGGGTGGAGGGCTCTGTAGCAACAGCTATTACACTGCCTTGAAATGCTTCTTTGGATACTGTTTCAGGTTAGGTGAAGCTGGGAACAAAGCTAGGCATTACTGCATTTCCACTCTAAGGGAAAAAGCCTTTTCTTTGTGTCGCCATACTCTGCTTGCCTAAAAGGCACCACTGTCAAAATGTACCTTTTTGTGGAACCTGAAGATGTAACCCTGAGCAAAAATGGTCCAGACTTTGACTGCAGGCTCTTTTTGCAAATAGAAGGGGCTGTAACCAAGTGACATCAACTGTCTTGACTAACTGGAAAGGTTGTATAATTTTTTTATTTTTCTTTTTTTAAATGTCGGGTGGGCATTCTCATTGTGAGTTCTCAGCATTCATGTCCTGGTTTAGGTTGGAAGGGGCTTGAAATCATCTGCTTCTAACCCCCCTGCAGTGGGCAACCTTCCACTACACTAGGTTGCTCAAAGCCCCACCCAACCTAGCCTTGAACACTGCCAGGGATGGGGCAGCCAGAGCCTCTCCTGGGCAGTCTGGTTCAGCATCTCATCACCCTCACAGTGAAGAATTTTTTTCCTAATATCCAATCTAAATAGACCCTCTGTCAATTCAAAGACGCTCCCACTTGTCCTATCCCTGCATGCGGTTGTCAAAACCTGCTCTCCAGGTTTCCTGTTGGCCTCTTTAGGCCAACAAGTAGGAAGCTACTCAGCTCTAAGGTCTCCCAGAGCCTTCTCCAGGCTGAACAAGCCCAGCTCTCTCAGCCTGTCTCCATAGCAGAGGTGTTCCAGCCCTTAGAGCATCTCTGTGGCCTCCTCTGGACTCAATCGAGCAGGTCCACATCCCTCTTGTGTTGGGTTGCATGGATTTGCTTTTATTTGGGCTGAATGAAAATGGGCTGAGGATGAAGGCATGAGCTCCAGGTACAGATAGGTATCTTTTGCAGACATTTGCCTGATGCCATGGAAGGGAAAAAACCCCTGATGTAATAAACACTGACTCAATGATTATTCAGGAGGGTATTGCCTCACAACTACGAGTGTTACGTGTCGACGAAGGTTTTCAAAGGCAAATTCCCATTAAAATGCACAGACTGGGTTCCTCACTAATGACCTAGCTTTCATGCGTCTGATAAAATCCAAAAACCCTCTCTGATGCTGGAGTAGGTCTTGCAGACACTGGCTGTAATCTCATTTGAGAACATCGTTAAAGACTCTGGGAAGTTCTGTATGTCAGTGTCAGTGGATGGGGTGGGGAGCTGTGTGCTGTGGTGAAATGTCAGAGGAGAGGGGCTTGGAAAGGCAAGGGGAGAAATGTGCACCCAGGGTTATTTGTGAATAACTACTTTTTCCTTCTTACTGGAGTGAATTTCTTAAGTAAGTATTTGAATAACAAAATGTTGTAGAATGTGCTGGCTTTTTAAATCTGGGGGTTTTTCATTTTGGTCATTTGAAAAACTGGGGGAATACAGTCTCACTATTCTAAATTTCTGAATGTACACTTATTTTTTTTCACTTACGTATTTGTAAAATCAGTATCTCATCTGCTTTACCTGCCATGGAAGCCTACTGTTAGTCCTAACTGAAAAATGTGTATGTGTACTGGTGGTTCCTTTTTTGTTCTTCGCTTTCCTACCTCCCTAGCTAAGAATTTGTAAAATATATGTATATATTTAAATCTATATATTTCTATTTTTTATATATATTTCATATATATATTTAATGTGGCAACTAAAATACTGTGTCATTCCATTTTCCAGTGAAATCTTTGATCTCTCCTTGTGAAAATTGTTTCCCCTTGAAAATTACAGTAAAAGGTGAATGTTCTTTTCCTAAAAGTATTTGGATATGCTATAGTTAAGAAGAATAATGCTATTAAATTATGTCTGGTTCTCAATATAATGGTTAATTTTGTCAATACAAAATACTTAACATGCATGTTTCAGCAACAAGATGTGGCCTTTGCATGTGGGCAAGTCTTCTGCAAGAACCCTATCTACTGGTAACAAAGCATAAGGTTGGATCAGTGTTTTCCAGCATCTCAGCAGACATGGTTGGGAGGCTGGCAGCAATTCGGTTTCGTGTCTGGTGCGTAGATCTGTTAGATGCGATCCAGCCGTACAGATTTCCAGTGGTGACTCATCTGATTGTCTTTTCTTCCCTCTGTGATCAGTGGAGGAGGTAGGATAGAGGAGGGAGTCTCTCAGGCAGTAGAAGACATCTCTAATGTCACACTACCTCTCAGATACAAGGGAGTGAAATATGGAAAGGATATTGGTGTGTCTCTGCTGTTTTTAAAGGTATGCCAGCCTTCCTCACCTCAGTCTTACTGTTCGTGCTTCCTTAGAGTGTTATCCTTGTAGCTAAGCCATGTCTTTCCTTTATTCTTGTGCTCTTGTGCAGTCTGGGAATGGATGACCTGGTGCAGGCTCTGTTTAATAGACATTGCTTCTTGGGGTGGGAAGGGGGAGGGAGATGGAGAAGAGATCTGGATCCTTCTCATCCCAACCTCAGCATATGCTTCTCCATTCAAGTAAAGAAGAATACATGTCTTTGTTTCTTCTTGAGGTAGAGGATATATGTTTCCTTTTGGGAAGGGGCACTCTTCTGCAGACTGCTAGCAGAGGTAAATGTTTCGTGCATCAGTTTAACCTTTACCAATGCATATGTTGTTGCTTAGATTGCACATAATGGTTTTTAATTTTTGGCAGAGATGCAGGCTAAGACCTTAAAGTGCTTTGATTGTGTCTGCCTACCTGATGTAGGCTTGGAATTAGAAGCAATGTGGCTGTTGACGCAGAAGTCCACGTGAGTCGGTTTAGGTCTGGCAGGAATAACCACAGTGTTATGCAAAATAAATATCCTTTGAGATTAGGATGCTATGTGTTAATTGCAGCTGGACACAGCTCATTGTTTTCTTCCTCTAAAGAGCCTGGGTGTTGCTCACCTTTTTATTTTGTGGGAGAAGATTTAAAGTATGAAACTTGCTTCTATGTAACTTCTTTTGTCTGTTGGGAAGACTGTTTTCCAGAGTACTAATAATACATAGGTTCTTCAAGTATTGTAAATATATAATAGCTGTTCATCTTTTTAAAAGCTTGATAGTCTTTGTTACAGAATACAGCATCATTACCATGAGAAGTGCCTGTTGGAGAAGCTTCTCCTGGGAAAGCTGCTTTAAATCCTCTTGTGCCTAGAGGAAGGTATATGGATTTCGTATGCCCCTTCTTTCTTGTATTAGATCTGTAATACCATGATGTAAGAACTAAAGTCTCTGTGTAAATGTTAGCATTACATATACCCTCCCATCTACTTTTAAATTAGTTTTAATTCTGTTATTCGGAAGGGAAATCCATGGTGTGTTTAGGGCCAGTCTGGCAGGCAGTGTGGTGCATTGAGGATCTTGGCATACAGAAAGGAACTCTGGGGATTGAATGTTTTTGTAATGCCAGCAATCAGGCACCAAGTATCATTGCACGTGACACAGGTGGTGGTGTCACATTCCTCAACTTAGTAAGAGAAGCTTTGACCATCTTCTTGAGTTCCATGAGTAGTTCCTTTTTACTGGTTCAGTTTAAATCATCTTTTATTTTTTTATTTATTTTAAGTAAGCATATATTTTTATGGCTGTGATGCTTTGGTTTTCTGCCAAGAAAAATCTAGTTTTGAAAATCTGGTTTTAATCTTGAATTCTAAACTGCATTTTTTTGGGAAGCACTTAGGAGTAGGCATGAGTCTTCAGTATGAACTAAAAGTTTGATTGTTTCTTGGGTATAAGTGCCAGGACGCTTTCTACTTTACACTGAACTTGACCAGGGCCTGTTGCAGCAGCTCCCACTGGCCATTAAAATATCACCTCTACTGCTGGTATTTCGTTCATATGTAGAATTAAATGGACATGTTTTTGAACGTAGTGCACTTGTGACATAACGTACTTCTCTCTATTTAACATTTTGGCGTAATTAGGCTACAGCACTGCCATGAAAACAGAGTTTTGGTGAAACACTACAATGAAGTGCAGTCTTTAATGACCTCTGGAATATCGTATAAGCACTGTTAAATCGCAGCTGTCAGGCTGGAGTTGCAAAAAGCATCTCAGATGCAGTGGAAAGAGTTCTCCAGCAGTCAGAAAATTAGTATAATCCTATTTTAGACTGCAAGTCCCTTGCTTCTATTTATATGTAGGGTCAGTGGGTGCTTGTTGATGATGCTTGTTGTAGGACCACTTGTACAAGCTCAGCTGATGAGGAAACTGCTGCACGGAGCAAACAAGCAGCTCATACTCCTTCTGCATAGATTCATTACTCTAGCCAAGTTACTCACATATATGCAGTCTGGAAATACTAGAGGTCTTTGATCTTTAAAACTTAATGTTTGAAAATGTAAATGATGCACTTCTTTGATCTGCTTCTTAAATTAAATGGTAATTGTGAAAATTACATTAGGCAGCTTTCCACTTAAAGGTTTGTATTTTTCATTTCACACTACGTTAATTTTAAGCCCTGTGTCCTTGCAGTTTTTTCATCATTGAATTCTGGTAAGGGGGAGATCCTTGTGTTTCTACATAGCCTAATTATCAGCAGTGTGTGTATTTAGCTATTAGACCTTAACATGCAATTCCTCTCACGCTATTGCCAGGGATTGTCAGTTTTGCCTGTCTGCCTGTATATACATGGTGAGGGTGAGAGGAATCATTATGGCTGAGAAGTAGAAAACAAAGAGAGTTTGAGCTTTGTGTGCCTACGGTGAGAGGCTCTGACCACTTCAAGTGACAGGAAATGCTTGGGCACATGCTTTGCTGTGATCTGGTGATGTGTCCTCCCAAGCATCTGCTGAGGGCAAAATAGCAGAAACTTTGTACTTGGTTACTTCTGTGCTACTGGACTATGTGCTGTTGCCTTTCCAAATTACTGTCATCTTCTAATCAAAAAAGCTACTGGGTAATTTAGGGCCTCTAAAAAGTTTATGAAACTCATGCAAAGTTCAGTCTTTTCCTTACATCACCTTTTTAGTATGTAATGGATTTGTCTATCTTATTTACCATAAATGATGATAAAGACCTCTCTGCCTTTGTCCTGCTTTCTTATGAAAGGGGCCTTTGAAGTCTGAGGGCCACATCAACTGCTAACTAGTAACTCAAAAGCTTATTCAAAATCTTATCCGTGTGTAATAGGTTCTTTTAAGCTCCTTCTGGTTTAACGCCAAGTAAGAATCAGCTGCTAAACTGAAATGAAGTTGTTAATTACCCCCTTCGTAAAATAACTTTGTATACTTTTCAATTATTAATATTTGTTTAACTACACAGAGATTAAGTTTGTGGGGGAGAAGGTTCAAGGTGGTTAGTACTGAATGTCTGCCACAACATCTTTAAGATGCACTTGTGGCTGGAGGAGGTTTTCTGTGGGTTTTTTGTTTTGTTTTGAGGTTGTTTTAGGAGCAGGTAAAGATTCTTTGTTCCAGATCAAAAACCAGTCTATGGAGTGGGATTTTCTGTTTTGAATATCATCATGCGGACCTTCTGCTGCAACTCAAGCTGCAGTTCCAAAATTTGTCTTGCTTCCTATCTCCTGTGGATTTCCTTTAGTGATGTTTGTCTTTAGTTCAGCACCATGCTGAATTACCATATTGCTGCTTTTTGCTAATTTCCATTTGTATGTGTTCTGGTGGATTTGAGCATTCATCTCCAGTAATCTGCATAGGATGCTGAACAGTCTGATTGCCTTAGTGGCACCCATCAGAGTTTGGAAATTGCCCAGCTGTGTATTTCAACTTTTTTTTTCTTTAAGCATGAAAAAGAGAGAAGATATTTCTAACCAGGGATAAAAACAGTTGCTAGGGAAAAGAAATATATTTTCTGAAGGTTATGGAAATGATTTAGCTTGGATTTCAGTGCTTTGGTGTGATACCTTCCTTGTTAAAATTTCTTTCAGGTGGATATGGACTTATAAGACTTCCAAATAACTGGTAAAAATGAAAATGAGCTCTCTGGTTTTTGGTTGTTTTTTTTTTTTTGTTTGTTGTTGTTGTTTGTTTGTTGGGTTTTTTTAGGTTACAATTTGGATGCTTGATTTTATTTCTTTGTCTTTAGTGTGGAGGATTCTAGATCATCCTTTCTCAAAAGGATCTAGAAAGGATTCTAGATGATCCTTTCTCTTCCACAGTATGTGCCTTTGGCTTCTGCATCCTTTGAATGCATTTGTTAGAACTACTAAAAAAATAATTGTCATACATTAATTAAATGAATTAAAATTATCTGATTTAAATGTTTGGATTGGGGAAGAAGAGGGTCACAAGAGCCCTCTGTTCTCTCCTGCTGTGAGGACATACCCCCAACAGAGAGGAGCTGGCCAGGAGTGGGACGATGTTGCAGGACCATTCACCACCACTTGTGAATCTTCAGCCTCTCTTGTTAGTCAGGTCTCAGAGTTGTGTTAGTGTGGTCACTGCTTCTTTTTTTTCCCTTGAAGGCTAGTATGAAGGTCCTGTGGCTCAGAGTGGGGGTTGGTTAAACAGTGAAGTAGCATTTTAAAGCTGTTACTTAAAAATACCATGTGAGGCTGAACTCTTGTTGTTGTGGTTTGTTTTTGTTTTTTACTGTTTCTTCATAGTGATTAAACTCATTTAAAGTCAAGTCGGAGCAAGTCACTAATTAACGTATGGAATTTTTGAAGTCCGGATTTCTTTCTCAGACTTGAAGAACTTGAAACAAGTGTAGTCTGTAGGTACTTAAGAGCAGATAACTTGTCCTTCCTGGTGAATTATGTTGCCAGTTTTGAACCTCTCTCACTGCTCCTTTAAGGCTACCCCAGAACTAAGTAAAATGAAAGACCTTGAGCTTCAGACCAAAGCTTTGACTTTGAATTAATTGCTGGGGATGAAAAGAATTAATAAGTGTGTTCTGTTTCTCAGATTTAAAAACCAAACAAACACAAAGTAGTGTCCACAGCTCCATTCAGAGCAGTTTGCTGTCAGGAGAGCTTCTCTCCTGGAGCCTAACTTTCATAAAGTTTCTGGAGCTCCCCACTTATCCTCATATAATTTTGGTTTTAGCCTTCTTTGGGGAGTCTTATAACCTCTTGGAAGTTTAAAGCTTTTCCAGAGATCAGAGCTGCCCCTGCTGTTACGGAGGATGACAGCCAAGGACTTGCTATTTCCCATAAAACTCAACAGGAATCTGATACTACAAACCTCTTCCCTCTTCAAGGTGTGAGGCTGCCATTAAATACAGAATCTCTCATAGAAAGAAAAATAGATATTTAAATAGTATTATGCTTAATCATATTCTTCTTTGCCTACCCTTCTATTGATACTATCTCAAGCTAAACTTGCTCCTCAGGGGCTTCATTACCAGCAGAAATGTACAGACTAGTTTGAAATCCTGAGAAACTGAGAAGACCAAGCTTTAGGCTTAAAACAAAAAAGTTGTTCTTGTCTTCCTGTAGGTATATATTACATAAGGCTGCTTTTTCAATTTTATGATAAATAGTATATTCTGTGTTTTGGCATTAGATCTTGAAATAGTGTTTTGATTTACATTAGTAGTAGTAGTATAAAATGGGCTTAGACAGGCCTTACTTTGTTTTGGTTCTCTAGAGCTAATCATTTACAAATCGCTGAGTTAAGGGGCACAAATTAATGACATTCCAGTGTCTTAAAATAACCCTCACTGTCACACTGAAAAAATGTGTATTCAGCCTTCAGATACTATGAATTTCACAAATGCTTCATTTATATGAAAAATAGGATCAAGACTGTCGTGGTTTAAGCCCAGATGATAACTTGGAACCACGCAGCCGCTAGTTCACTCCCCCCCTTTTCCTCCCCCTGCTCCTGTAGGGATGGGGAGGAGAATTGGAGGAATGTAACTCCCACGGGTTGAGATAACAGTACTCCAGTAACTAAGGTATAATACAAACCACTACTGCTACCAATAATAATGATAAGGGAAATAACAAGGGAAAAGGACACAACCGCTCACCACCCGCCGACCGATACCCAGCCCGACCCGAGCAGCGATCTGGGCCTTCCGGGTAACTCCCCCCAGTTTATATACTGGGCATGACGTGCTGTGGTATGGAATACCCCTTTGGCCAGTTTGGGTCAGGTGTCCTGTCTCTGCTTCCTCCTGGCTTCCCCTCCTCTCTGGCAGAGCATGAGACTGAGAAAGTCCTTGGTCGGAGTAAACATTACTGAGCAACAACTAAAAACATCGGTGTTATCAGCGTTGTTCCCAGGGTGAAAGTCAAAAACACAGCACTGCACCAGCTACTAAGAAGGAGAAAAAACGACTGCTGTAGCTGAACCCAGGACAAAGACACAGAAAGGAGTTGAGTTGATGTTTTGTGTTATTTTCTGTTAATCCAAACATTGCTGTGTGTTTTTGAATACCACAGAAGTCTTTACAATGTTTGCAAAATTATTTCAATGTGAAGAGCTACAAAAAACTTACTGCCGTAGTATTTTTCACATGTAGTTTGTGGGGATTTTTTGTCATCAGAAATGTCGCATCACAGGTTTGCTCACAAAAACTTTCATTAGCCAGCAAAATATTTACCACTTAATCCAGCTTCTCTTTGTGCAAAGTTTTCAGGTTTGATTAAAACTTAAACAGGGGAAGTTTAGATTAGGTATAAGGAAGAAGTTCTTCACAGTGAGGGTGGTGAGGCACTGGAATAGGTTGCCCAAGGAAGCTGTGAATGCTCCAACCCTGGTGGTGTTCAAGGCCAGGCTGGACAAAGCCTTGGGCGACATAGTTTAGTGTGAGGTGTCCCTGCTCATGGCAGGGGGGGTGGAACTAGATGGTCTTGTGGTCACTTCCAACCCAAACTGTTCTATGATTCTATGAAAATAACAATGTCTTACATTGCAATGTAACTTTCCAAGGAATCGAAAGGTATTTTGCAGGAATTCTCAGCTTGGCATTACAGTGTTTATAAGGGAAGTCTTTCATTCCAGGATAAGCTGTTTTCAAAGAATGCTAAATATATTTTTCAGGACTGTTCTATTGTACCTATTTTTTTGTTTTGATAAAATGTTTTGGGTAGTTATATTATAGACGTACTCCCTCATGTAGGCAAGAATATTAACAAGCTTTCACTTTAGTTTGCTTTTTCAAGGTCATTGAATGAAAGATGGGCTATTCATTTAATTAACCCCAAATCTGACCTTTGATCTCTACTGATAAATTTAATACAAAGACTTACAGTCACTTTTCATAGACGTATCTTTTGACAGACACACATATCAGTACAAGTTTGGCACATATTAAAAGTGTATGTAGCCTTGGCTACTACAAATCTTGTCCAAACAAAACCTTGGAGGACTACCTCTGATCTACCAGCTTTTGACTTTAATATTTGGGATTTTTTTTGAGGTTCTTGTCTCAGCTGCCATTACCATGAAATGTTTGGTCACTGGGCCTCGGGGTTGTCTTGCCTTGCTGGCTTTCTGTGAATTCTCCCTGAATTCAGTGGTAGCATTGCACAAGGCTGCTGGAAGCAGCAGTGGAACTGTGGAATTATCCAGACTCATGTCTTCTCTGGTGCTGGGTATAGGCGAAGGCAGGAGACCAAGGTGTGGTGAAAGTCAGGTCCCCACTGCCAGCCTGAGGCAGAGTTCTGCAAGGGTTGTGCTGAACACTCTGTCAGTGCGCACTGGAGGGGATGGGGCAGACAACAACACTAGCCATTCTCATCTTTCCAGCCCCCTATTTCTCAAATGCAAACACAAACAGCACATTTTCCAGGTCCAGGGTTCTCCATTTTTGTCCCATGTTTCTTCCAGTCCTTCCTCTTGGCAGCAAAAAACGTTTTGTTGTTTTGTTTTTGGTTTTGTTTTTTTTTTTTTTAATATGTGTGTCTAAAATGTTGCCTGGAGCAGGTGGATTCATGTAGCACCTGTGACCAAAAGCTATGTGATGAAGTCCCGACCTGCTTATACTTTGAATGTGCCTTCCAAAAAATATGTTTCTGTTATTTTTCTTATGTGGTTTCTGGAGGTTCTTCAAAGAAAACGCTGCAATAGCTGTAGCTATTCTCTTCACTGGTACCTGCCCTATTCTCACATAACTTTGTCATTGGAGGTGCCCAGGAGGAGCCTGTTGTCCTTCAGAGCTCGTAGGTCAGTCACTTCTATTACATCAAGACAATCGTCCCTCAAGGAAAGGGAAACCAGGTTTTGTTGTTGTTTGACACAGTCACGTAATCTCTGTGGAAATGCAGAAAGTGCCAGTGGTGCATAGGCATCCTCAGCTCTGCCAGCTTGCACTTTCCCATCTCTCTACAGTCATCTCCAGTGGTTCTAGGGCTGCAGGCCACTAGAGCAGCACAGCTGGACCACGAGGAGCCTCTCTAAGCAATGTAATGCTAATAACCATGCACATAAAGACCAGTCAGTTCCTTCCTCTCCATCCGCAGCAAATAATTAGAAGAAACAGGCTGTACAGAGGAATTTATTTTTGGAACAGAATTCATTAGGGAGCATAAATCGGATGCAACCAGTACCTTAGCCTTTAGATTCTAATAAATCATAGTTACCTCTGCAACTTTTACCATAACATTAGGGTCTGGTGTTTGGGTTATATATGGTAGTGGAAGTGCCACTTAAATTGTGTTGATAATTATCCTGAGTAATTAGAGTTACTTGAAGGGGGAGTACTTGTGTCTGTCCTCCTACCATGGGTATGCAGGTTTTTTTTAGTTTTTTTTAACAATGCCAGGTCATAGTAGGCATTATAGGTTTGAATTTCTGACTTAATGTTTGGAGGATACATCCTAAAATAAACTGATTTATGCATAGGCATTTTTTGTGTCTAGGTTATCCTGTATTTTGAGCAGTTGCTGTGAAGTACCTCATTTCCAAAACAACACCAAAACTCCCCCCCAAAACTCACTTTGTTCTATCTTATGCCCTAAATGCTGCAGATGCATACATGCTTAACTAAGAATTTTCTCTTGGTTTGGTATTCAGATGATGAGACTGAATGAGTAATAAGCTCTTTCATGTGGAAATTGCGTATATGGCTCGAAGGAGCTCAGAGGTCATATAGTTCATGACTATTCTCTTGTGAGACTGGATATTCTTATACCTAGGCCATTCCTGGCATTTTATTTTTTTTAACCTCTTAAAAACAGGCAAACTGGTCGATGATACATAACTTTCATGGTTAGCTTTTCTTCCCTAATATCCAACAATTTTATTTTTTTTTCTGCACGTATAAGCCAGCTAATAACTTTTTCACAAGAAAACTCTGAAGTTTTCCCTCTCAGTCTCATGCCTTCTTTATAAAAAGTAGTCCTCATGCTCTTAAGTCTCTTTTCTGTCTTGGCTTGAAGTGCAATACATGCAATAGCACTTACCAAACTGAGTAGGACAACTACTGCACCAATATGACCTGGTAAATAACCACTTAAGGCAGTGATATTGCATAAAAGGGTGTGGGGGTGACTGATTACAAACTGAGGTCAAGTCTGTTGTAAATAAAAAAGTTAACATTGTTTTGAGGTGTACAGGAATATCCTATTTTTGTGTTCAGTTGCTCTGTTTTAAGAATAAGAATTTTATAACTGAACGCTGGATTTTTATTATTTTTTCTTGATGATTCTGGACCAGTGCTCTGATTTAGGACTAGAACAGTGAATTCTCATCTACCTCCATAATACTCATGCAGCATCTCATTTTGGGTTTATAAATAATACAGTTGTAGTCTGTCACCTAATTCTGTAAAGAACACACTAGAGTGTCCTAGAATTTGAAATAACTTTTCTTGGGTCCAGTTCAGTACCTTATCTCAGTCTGATGTTGTGTCTTAGAACCCTGCTTTTTACATGTGTGGTCTTCCTCCTACTGTCATGTAATGGTCTTTTAAATCTCCTTGACTAGACTGTGTTCCCACAGTCTATCTGTCTTTAAATAAAATAGCAAGGCTTTTTGCCAGTTGCATAACTTAAGTCCATCTATAGCCCACTTACTGCTTTTCTTCTTGTGTATCAGACCAGTTAATTTGCCAAACGAGGGAAGGGGGAAAAAAAAAAAAGAATATTTATATGTGACTTTTCAAACCAAAGTGTTATGTCCCCTTCCAAACAGCTATGGCTTGGTGGTGGTGAAGAATCAGCAATATTTAGTAACCTTCTAAAAACTAAAGTTGGGGAGAATAGTCATAATGTCCTTCTAACTCTTACTCTGCTTTCTTATGTTGTCATACCCTTGAAGGGGATCTTTATTTTTGTTTTTCCCTCAACGAGACCTTTCCAGCCCTTTGAGTTGAAGATAATTGCTAGTGGCTCAGAGCATGCTCTAGAACACAGAACAATTTTAATTAAGCAAATTCTTCCGGCTTTGCCATCTTCAGTACTTTTTTCTACTCTCAGTGGTTGTTTCCCCAGTCCCATGCTTCCCTGAGGAATCTGACAGCTCTCATCAGAACATCAGAGGCGTTGTGTCATTAACTGTTTATTTACCTTCATCATACCTGATCTGTCCTCTTTTTCTTCTAGCATGGCCAGAGAATGTCTTCTACATTTTACCTTTAGTTACTTTTCACTTTAACTTGCCTGACTCTCTGTATTATGCTAGTTGTGTGAATTTTGTTCACTTACATTTTTTTCTAACTGTTTTCTCAGAGTTCATGTCTAATCATACTCCTGTCTGGTTTAGGCTTTTCAGTTTCTCATCATATTTTTGAAAGAATACAGAATTAAACTAGCCATAGTACTCTATTGATTTGATTGAACACCTACCAGATTCAGTATTAGCCTTTAAAATAATAAAGTTTTGAGCCCACTTGCAAGGTATTGCTGGGTAGTCTTGATACACAGCAGACAGGCTTTTCATTTTCATGTCATGCAAAACTGTGGTCTTTAATAATAAGAATTTTGTGTT
The DNA here is from genome assembly GCF_000696875.1 of Nestor notabilis. Lineage (NCBI taxonomy): Eukaryota > Metazoa > Chordata > Aves > Psittaciformes > Psittacidae > Nestor > Nestor notabilis. The sequence continues at coordinate 110,611 of NW_009930474.1, read as the reverse complement.
GGAAACTGAGGTGCCCTGACATGACTTATTTGAAGTAGTTCTTTATTTTAAAATATCGATTATAATGTTAAAACCTGCAGGATAGTTGTGGTAGTCTGTATAACCCATGACTTGACATCCTTGCTGGCAGTTGAGGTACTTGTTACTGGAGTTGCAGTAACATTTGGGGGACCCTTTCTGTTTTAGTTCTCAGCAGATGGTGGTTGCAACTGAAGGCAAAAGAAAACGTGCGAGAATGGTTATTAGAATGTTGTGTGTAAGCTAGCAGGTTGTCCCCTGAACATCTGTGTGATGGAGTAAGGTCCTGTGTTGAGTTTAGTGACTACTTGTTTTGTAGTTATAGTGAGGATCCTTTAAGATTCAGTGGTTTATTCATATTAGGCTGCATTTCCTGCTTTGCTCCAGTAGAAGTGTTATAGCAAACTTCTGTATGTTTATTCCAGCAGAAGCAAAACACAAAAAAAAAAACCAAACCCAACTTATTTTCACTTTCATGCGTATAGTTGTTACATGCAGACAATAAAAAATAAAAATACTGTTGCTGGGAAAGAACACAGTTATTGGTGAAAACAGACTTTTATAATGAAGAAAATATTGCCAAATAACTGAACGAAACTATTTCCTGCCTATAGCTCTAAAACACATATAGCTTCTTGGCGTAAAGCTGAACTTGCAGATATGAGATTAGGGTCTTTTTTTCCTAGTTAAACATGAGAGTAAAAAGAACATTTGATGCTGTAACACTCATTGGGAACTGTGCTGCTGTCCTTCTATTCCTTCCAAAAGTGTTATCTGACTGGGAGATGCAGTCTTAAATTCATACTGTTTATAAATATTTGATCAAATACGTTATTATCTCCCAAGCCATGGGAAATCAGCCAGTCTAGCAGAAATAATACAAGTTTAATTTTGAAGTGTCAGGCATCATGATGGGAAAGGAAAAGCAAATGTTCTTTGAGTGTTTGTGATAAGTACAGTAAAGGCCTATGCCTTACTTCTCAAGTTCAAAGTCTGAGAGGAGACAACTTATCCAGGAGGGAAAGAGAAGTTCAGAAGTAGAGCATCATGACAGAAACCTGCTTCTTTCTTCTCTTCCCCTCTGGGTATACTTGTCATTTAAAATGTGGTGTTCTGCTGCCTTCAAAATCTTGACAACCAATATAGTCATAATCATTCAAATTTACACTTATACTGATGCTAATGTACAGGATACTAAAAGTATAATTTCTTTACTAACCAGTACTGTCAAAATTCATTATAGAGTTCTAGACTTGTACATAATTGAGAGCTTGCTAATCTATTGTAGAATATTTTTGTAGTGAAAATGCAACTTCAGCTGAAAAGAACCCAAACAAACAAACACCTCAGAGTGCTGCCTAAAACTGGTTGTTTGAATAGTTTCAGATTAGTTATAGTCTGTATATTGGTGTGCTTGGTGGTTTTGCTGGTATCTGTCATAAAAAGCCTAAAACAATGCATTTTTAGAGAAAGATGATGTTGGGACAGTTTCATATCATATGAAGAGTCCTGATGCTAAAAGAACAGGATATGTGTGTTTATGTAATAGTAAAAAATGCAGCTTATAATAAATAAGAGAAACATGAAGGGAAAAGACGATCTCAGGCACTTCTTGTGCTTTACAATGTAAAATAAGAGATTTTTCCATCATTTTTTTACCCTGTATAATTTCAGATACTGAAAATTCTTATTCAGCTGAAGGCAGTGTTTTAAAGGGGAAAAAAAAAAGATTGTCAAAATAAATTCCACTTTATAACAGCAGAGGTCAGAATTTATCAGGAGATAAGTGAGAAGATTGCAGTGGCACCCAGGTTCTGTGTGAATTCACACCTTCTATCAAGTGGGCTGTCAGACTGAGGCACCACTTTTGGAGAACATTGGCTGGCATAAAATACGGGAGTTTTTAATAGCATATTCATGGTTACATGCCTGAGTTAAAAGGGTGTTGTATGGATTTAACACTTTGGAATGAAAACAAGTTAGACTCGTGTCCAGCTTTTTCTGGATACACATTTCCCTATATTGCTGTATATTACAAACAAAGAAATCTGTGAGCAAGCAAACAGTAAAAAAAAAAAAAATAAATCATGGTATATGGGGCAGGAGGAAGCGGTGGGTGGTATTTTTCCTTTCTGTAATGATTTCTAATGCAAGAGAACTCTTTGTGAAAAGATGAGTTGCTCTCCCTATCTCTGTGGTTTTTACCGGTTAATTATAGAGAAGGCTAAAACTCCTCTAAATATGAAAGCACTGGTATCCTCCCTCCTCACCCTGCGAATATGCTGATGTATCTAGTGCAGGTCACTGTCAGACCGAGGATGCCAGGTGAGATGGACAGCCAGTTTAACTCATGGGCTAATTCCTTTGTTAGTCTGTAAACATTGTGCAAGTGGTGTTGGAATGCTTCAAGATGAAGCTAATCCAACTTTTTGTTCTAGCAGAAAATACTTAAGAGGATGTGTATCCAATAAAATGCAAATTTTGTGATGCCCTCAAACAAAATTAAATCTTGCATCGGAAATAACATTGATGATACAAAGTACCATTCCTTTCTCTTTGGAATTTGAAATATAAAAAAAACACCAAAGACATCATTCTGCTTTGATAAAGCAGTGACCTAATGTTAAAAGCACTTCCCGATTTTGTTTTTGTTATGGTAGGAAAAATTGCTTCAGCTGCAAATAAAATGGTAAGAATTTTCATGTGGAGATGATAATCATGCATCAGATCAAGCAGCAGAAATTGGCATAACTTCATGCAATATGTATGCCAGAAAATGTTTAAATTAGGGGCAGTCTATGCTTTGTCTCAGTTGCTAGGCAAAACTTCAGACATTCTTGAAGTCTGCATGCCATGGAAGGCAGTTGGTCATAGAAACTATTGTGGCTCAAACCTGAAATACTTGAGGCATCTTGCCTACAGTAGGAGAAAATCTCAGTCTTCCAGGACACAGATATTCTGTCTATGAAAAACAGTATGGATTAGTGACAGTATCTCTCCATTTCATGCATTGTTATTTTTAAAGACAAAAGCTAAGCCAGAGACAAGAATTGCCCAAGGTACAAACATCTGTTTATAATCCAAAAAGTGCATCTTTTCTGTCTTTGCAAGGTACAAGCATAATCATACTAAATGAATGGAACAGAATAATCTTCCCAGACTGTTTTTATACCTCTGGGTAGAACATTTTGTGGTGCAATTTGCCCACTTGCATCTCAGTGCTTTTCTTGTGTGCATTTTGTGGGGCTTTTTTAATCACTGTGGCTGTATCATTAGGGGAGATTATGTGAATATATGTAAACTAGCCCTCTCTGTTTTTTCTACGTAGGACTTAAGGTCAGTGTTTCCCTTTTGAGAAAGGTTGTATCAACCATATGCAGATAAATTCTTTAATATACCATTGCTTTTTATTTTCCCTGAGGAAAAATAAATTCTTTTTCCAGCAACATGGAAAAAATTGAGGTATTGAAGATTCACATTTTAAATGCTCAATGGGTTGAATATGGAAACTGTGAGGTAAATTTCTGCCTCTCCCTTGCAGGGTATGAAATTGTTTACAAGGAGTCATGAACATTTCTGCAAGGATGTCTTAATAAGTACAAGGAAATTATAATTGTCTTCTGTAATAAGGGGGGAGATTGGCTGCTTTTGACTAGTAATTAAATCTCACCTCTGGGCAAGTGTACACAACAACCCTGTGTAGCTTCTATGACAGTCAATCTTATCTTGAGCTCCTCTTAACACACCCAGGTGAGGAAGCAAGAACTCTGTCAAACCAGTCTGGCTCCTTAAATAATTAAATAAAGCTACATTTGCAGAGGAGCAATAAGATGGTTGGAGGAAGTGTCATGAGGTGGCTGAGTTGGTTTGTGTCAATGCTAAGCCTGGATCAGAAATGGAGTGGCAAGTAAGGGTGTTGAAGAGCAAGGAGGAAGCATTGAAAGAGTTTGGAAGAGCAGCAGTTGTCACTTGTGGCTTGCCTTCTGGACCACTATCTCTCCGCCATGCTCTTCATTTTAACTCTTTAATTGAAGTGCAGCAGTTATCCTTGCACAGGGCCACCTATGACTTTGAGAGCTGCTAATTCTTCTTCTGTCTGTGGTTTTGCAAACCAAGGAGAAGAATCCCATGGAGAATAGGAGTTTGCTAGTGGTATATTTGGCTTAATGAATACTCTAATTAGCAGACCAAAAGTGCTCAGTTAGAAAAGACAGATAGCAGGGCAGGCAGTGTGGTGCATAAAGAAGGACCTTTTTATGTCATCTTTAAGTAGGGTGAACTTCCAATTTTGAGGTTGGTAGTAGCCTGATCCCTGATCTATGCTAGCAGTGGTACTTTATTTTTGTAAAGGCAAATACATCTCAAACAGTGAAGGACTTGCATCTTAAGAGAAAATTATACATATGGACAGGAATTGTGATTATGGTGATTAGTGTAGGCTACTGTTTAGGGTGAAACCATGTCTGCTGTGAGATGATGGAAGGGTCTTGGAGGAGGTGTAGCTGCAATAGGATACCCTGAAAAGTGGAAAACTGTGTGGTCAAGCACAAGACCATGTTCATTTTTTTTCTGAGTTCTCAAAATGTAAAGACACTTCAGTAACTTGCTATGTGTTCATCAAATACTCCTTTATATTAAAGTCCTTTAAAAGGACAGCACATTTTATAACTCCTCAAAAACCTAATCAGAGGCAAAGAGTTGGTCAGAAAAACTTACTGAGCTTAAACTTCTTTATTCCTTTGTCCAGACTGATATTCACCTTCTCCAGTTGTGCTTCTGTCATCTTTTCAAATGCATGCCATCCTTTTGCAGCTCCCTTGGACTTCAATTTCCTCTGTAGCTATCCTTCCTCCTCTGACTGCAATTATTTAATTTCTTTGCCAGAGGCAAATTCTTTCATCTCCTGTCAAGGAGGGGGACCACATATAAGCACAGAGCCTCTGGACGTACATCGTACCCAGCGTCTCTTATTAGACGGTGCTGTGAAGCAGTGGCACTGTCCTGTGCTGTCCAGCAGTATAATGTAGGAGCTCATTACCTGTAATGCAGTATATGGCTGCGAGCCTTGGGAAATGAAGCCTTCAGAAGTCTCACTTCCAGCTTAGTAACTAACTTGGTGCATGCATCGTGCACTTCAAATACTCCCATATAATTATTTGTGTTTATAATCCTTTAAATCTAGGATTTTAAAAATTAAAAAAAAAAAACAAATCCAAAAAACAAACAGACCACAAACCCCAAAAAATACCAATTTTCTTGACGTTACAGTTCTATATAGCTTCTCCTTCTGCTTACTCACTCTCATCTCTTGAAACTTAAATGCAATTGAGAAAGCTGCCAACTATTGAATGCAATAGTATCCAAGAGCTTTGCAGTCTGCTTTTATTTTGATCGAACAGGTCATATTAATGGAGTTCTCTTAAGCTAATCCTTCCCCCTGAATTGTTCTAACTCCAGGAAAGGAATAATATTTCTACAGCGGAAATCAACGTTTATTTCAGTTAATTCCATTGATGGTTTATTTCTACGTAACTGTTGCTAGATACTACTGAAATTCCTAAATGACGTTGTTTAAGCACTACAGTTAGTGCCAAATGTCATAGTGGTGTCGTGACTGTTTTTTCCAGACGCTGTACATGATGCTAGTTGCCTTTATGGTATCTTTTGACCCTGTTAAATATTCGTTTCCGCACAATTTCTTTGCTTTCTGTCCATCTGTTGCCTTGTTAATGAGTTAAGTAAGCCTGGTGAAATGGGTTGGAAACTTGTGGGTGTAGAATGAGATATAAAAGTCAGGGGATGTGAGGATGGGACAGGGGATGCAGTGGGAAGGCTGTTGGTTCCCCAAACCTTTATGTGTGCACACATGAGTGTATGCATGAGGAAAGGGGGGTTGGTGAATGTTTTTGGCTGAAGCTGACTCTGACCGTGTCTCAGTATGTATGCTGCTCAAATTGCTGCTTCCAGTAATGGTTGAAAAGTTTGAGAAGATTGACAGATCTCCGGTAACAACAAGAAATTACTTCCACGCATGAATAACCTCACTAAACACGCAAAAGCAATTGTATCTGAAGTGTTTCCTTCTTGTGTGCAGATTCTTTTATGTGATGTGAATGTAGTTCCAGGACCTTGTGGTTAGATTCCCGGTTCGCTCATGGCACCAGCATTGCCCTTCAGAGAACCTTGAGTATTTAAAATATATGAAAAAGCAAAGTATTAAATACACCCAGGATCAAGGCAGTCAATTTGTAAGAGATAGCTGTAATCTAGGGCAGAAGTGTGCTTTGGTTTGGGCCATTTCATTTGATATCTCTGCATCTCTCTGCCACTTACATAAATAATCCCAACAGGGACCCGCTTGCAAACAGCAGCAGAGTTTAAGCATATTTTTCTTAATCAGTGTAAGCAGAGATAATGTTTTTCTTAAGGTCCTTCCTATAAAAATAAATACTAGTGAACTGGCAGCCTGTATTGAAACTTGCAGCTCTTTGACCTGGAGTGACAGTAGTAGTAAAACTGAGCTATAAACTTAGGAAATACAAACATCAGAAGGCTTTTTATAGGTTGCATTTATCTTTTGTTCTAAATGAACAAGAACAAAATATTTAAAGATTCAATTACAGTGAAGTGGAGACATTAATTAAAATACTAAATATAATAGATTAAAATGTTAGATAAATATGATTTTTAGTACCTCTACAGCAAAAATGTCCAAGTTGGTATTTAATCTTATCTTTATATTTGCCCTAGAAAAATGTGATTTTAGTATCACTAACACTTTATTTTGTTAATATTTCAAGTAATGCCTCTATTTTAAGTGGAGCTTGAAAATAACCCCGTTTTCTTTCTTGTTCACTTGTAACCAAAGTCCTGCAATTGTCATAACCTTTGTATTCCTCCTTTAGTAAAAGCAATGGTATAAACGGATTTTTGCATAGAGGTCTTCAGGGTGAGATTATGATTATTATCTGAACTTGAAGTTCTTTGTGAAGGCACATGGCCATCCACCCCATTGGACACATACTGCCTGTCATGGTGCTGAAGCCTCTCAAGAACCTTCACTAAGTCCGGATGTGATTCTCTCATCTTCAGTGTGCTGCCGTGCCCTTCTCTGGTGATTGGAACACATGGCTCAATTGCAGTGGTCATTTTGGGGTGGGAGAGAGGTGTCGGAATGTGTGAGGGAGTTATGTGGGGATGGGGTTTTTAATTTTTTTTCAGTGGGCTTGTCCAGCCTGGAGAAGAGAAGGCTCTGGGGAGACCTTAGAGGAGCCTTCCAGTGCCTAAAGAGGGCCTACAAGAAATCTGGAGAGGGACTTTTTACCAGGACATGTAGTAACAGGACAAGGGGAAATGGTTTTAAATTGAAAAAAGGTAGATTTAGATTAGACATTAGGAAGAAATTCTTTACTATGAGGGCGGTGAGATACTGGACCGGGTTGTCCAGAGAAGCTGTGGCTGCCCCATTCCTGTCAGTGTTCAAGGCCGGGTTGGAGGGGGCTTTCAGCAGTGTGGTCTAGTGGAAGGTTTCCCTGCCCATGGCAGGGGGGTTGCAACTAGATAATCTTCAAGGTCCCTTCCAACCCAAACCATTCTGTGAATGTTCTATGAATTTTTAGCACTGTATTAAAGCACAAACTAGTGTGGGTGATTGCAGGACACTTTCTAAACGCAGGCCCTTCACATGAGCATGAGGAAGAGAGTGGGAAAGAAGGCTCTGGTGCCATTTCTAGACAGCAGGAAGATCATAGTTTTCTCCTGTGACTGGATTGTTCAGACAGCTCATTTCTTCACCACTCCCCTCCAGCCCCCCAAACTGTGTTGTTGCTGATACTTTTCTAGTCTCTTTTTTTTTTCAACATCCTGAGGGAGATGTTGAACATACTGATTTTCTATTCAGAGCAAGCTTTTTGTATGCCTCAGGTGGACACTACGTAGGTGTCCAAGTGGACACCTAATCCTAATTCAGGGATTAGTTTATCCCTTGATCACTATTCCCCAGTTTGGAAAGGTATTAACAACTTGAGGTCAGGTAAATAACCAATGCAGTGCTGAAGAGGTTAGATATTAGAGGTTTCAGAAAATAGATTAAGAAATGGTATATGGAGTGACTGACTTTCACAATGGGCAAGTTCAAAATTTGGCTAGCATGAGAGCACATACATTATGAAACATGATCATTAAAAAATACCAAAGAAGTGAAACTGGTATCTCTGCTTGCCACTTCTTCTGTTATCTCTGTCAATTGCTTTTCTAGAGACTGTTCTTTCATAATTCTTGTTCCCAGAGTATGTTTAACTTCTCTTTATTTTTTTTTTTCTCTCTCCCGTCTATGACAGAAAGAAATGCTCAAGTCTAGTGCAGCACTGTTATACTGTGAATTACTTGGGAAAGACCACTTTCTGTTAACCAGGTTTTTTGCATGTTTATGGAATTCAGTCATTGCTTTCTGGGGTGAACTGAATGTTTGGAGTTTTCTCATGACTACTTTGTCCTTCTTTCTGTTTAATTAGGAGCATTCATGGTTAAGAGGCTTAATGCCACCCTTCTTTTGCCACCAACCACTGAGCTAGTATGGAGCTCAGTTGGAAACCTTAAACTAATATTATTCTTCTATAGTCTTGGGAAGGTGCATAAATATCCACTTTTATTTAACTGAAGTTAATTGCAGATACATGTGAGAAAGTAAATGAATGGTTAAAATTAGGTTAAACGTTAAAGCATGCATCTCTTAAGATAGCAGCTGTAGAAGTTGTCTGCATTTAAACTGTTTATGGAATTAATAGTTTTCAAATAAATTGGAATAGTTTCTGAATAAACCTATATAACGACAATAAATTGTCAATGATTCCTAGTCAGTCAAAATTCACTTTGCTTTTGCAAGTTTTATGTCCTACTGAAACATCTAGCTCCATCTAGTTTATGCTGCCCATCTCTGCGTATACAGTGAGAGTTTTTTGACACACAGAGTAATGTATGTTGGTTTTCTTAGTTTGACACCTGTCAGTACAGTCAGCAGAGTAGCCAACAGTAAGCTTATTCATTTTGCTGTTTTGTAGGATGATCTTGTTTGTGTGGGGGTAAAAAAGCTTGACTGAATTGATTGATCCCAGAAGTTTATCCTTGCTATTTCTGCAGTATCATTCGCTTAAGTCAGGGATTCCCTTAAATACTGGAAGAGAAACTTCACTTCAGTCCTTCAGACTGTGTACCTATATGCAATTTGACAGAAGAGCTGAAACAAAAAGGGTGTAAGCAGCTGATAAGCAGAGATCTGTTTCTCACACCTACCACACCAGTAATCATGTCCCTTCTTGCTTGTCCTTTATCCATTGTTTTTTTTCATCTTTTGTAAAAATGTGGTTGTATGTTAATTCAGGAGTCTTGGCATGTCTGTCTAGAAGGCATACCACAATGAGACCCCATCATTATGTTGATGATAGAAAATAACAGTCAGGCTTTTTCAATAATCAACTATTTCCTTTTATAAATGTCTGTTCTGGTTTGTTATCAAAGGCAGTTTTGGCTGAAGAATGGAAAATTTCCACATCCTCTGAAGTTAAATGATGCCCAGGGATTTGGGGTATGGGGTTAAACAGGAGAGTACAGCTTTGCATTGAGCAATAGAGTAGGAGTTATTCCAACTGAAAAATATTATTGTTATGGCTAAAAAGGGCAACATTCATATGGTCCAGCAGAAGTGATCAGTGGCAAAAGCATCCATCTCCTTCAGCCTTCTTACTTCAGCTGTGCAGATAGCTTAATAAGAAGAATTCTTGGTAGATACTTTTCTTATTTCTAGCTACCCCAGCTCTTAGTGGAGTTGTGCCTGTCTGGGTTTCAGCGATGATGTGTGAGGACTTGAAATGGGGAGCTTCCTTCTGTAGAAATCCAGGCCTTGCTCTTGACTCCCGTGAAGTTGTTTGGCTGGGGAGTGTCATAAGCTAATTGCTAGACAGCTGACCTGGAAAGCCTTAACCTTCTTGAGTACTTTTTGACCTCTCGGGAGTTTGTGGGACCATGGATTAAATTGTGATGAGAAGGAAAGATAGCAGCATGCTTCCCTTTATGACCTTGGCTGCTTTGAACCTGGTGTCCCTCCTCCTACTAGAGGTGAAATGCCAGTTTTCTCCCCTGGGTGGAAGACAGGAATACCGATGCTTTCTGTACATCTTCCTGGGCCTCAAAATTCACGGACACAGATTCTGCTGGCATCAAAAATGGGCCCCTCCTTTTCTGCTGCTTGCCCTTGAGAAATTGAGTAATCACTATTGTTGGGCTATTTGCTGCAACGTCAAAGGCTTTCTACCCAAATGGCTGATTTTGCCACCTGTATGTTCAAATTTTGTGCAGCAACCCTCTGAATATGGTTCCTGTCATCTGCCTTTTGGGAGAGATTTGGATAAGTCAATTGATGACTAGAGCAATTCATGGCAATGTTAGGGGGTTTTGGCTTGGGTTGGTTTTTTTTGTTTGTTTTTGGTTTTGTTTTTTTTGGGGGGGGTTGGTTTGTTGTTTGTCTTTGTTTGTTTTTTTGGGTTTTTTTTGGGTTTTTTGTTTGTTTGGTTGGTTGGTTTGGTTTGTTTTTTTTGTTTTAAGAAGAAATTCAGAGAGAGAGCCAGTAGGGTGGAAAAAAGTGGATGGGAAGTCTGCAAAGGGCAAACGCCACAAGCTTCTTACTTCAAAACATAATGGCAGCATTTTTGACGGCTACCACATATGCCATTCAAGAAGAAGCTCTCATCCTGCATAGCATTTAAACAGGACTACAAATAGCCATGAAAGAGGGAGACAAGACTTTGAGTAGTGCATCTGAAATGTCCCACAAAGCAGCTACTCATTGTCACAGTCCAGAAGAAGCACCAGTTCCTACAGGAACTCAGGAGAGGGGAAAAATCCCTACTGTTTTGGTGTTACTCTTCCTTTGTGACAGACTCTAAATCATAAAATCTCTCAAGCTGAGGTACAGCATGTTACTAACAACTATATATAAAATTCAGGGAACTCTAAATACCGTATGAAAATGAATCTACTTTCAGGCCCTACCAGACCATACAGGTGCCAGAGCATTGGGGGTTACTTGGATACTTTCATGGTGGTGGTGGCTGTAGCCAATGTATCTCCTTGTGCATCTTACAGTAACAGTACTGTTCTGTAGTGATATATTGCACAAGGGCAGTTAAAGCCAAACAAGTGCTATGAACAGAGATATATAATGCTGGAATTATGTAAGAATGGAGCCATTTGCCGTGTAGCCTGATTCAGATTTTTGGTGATTGGTAGGAGAAAGAAAGGCAGTTAGTCGTATAGTAATTTGGACATTTGTGTGTACATGAGGAGATCTGCCAAGGCAGGCAACTGTGACACAAACTGGCAGGCATAGCTGAAATTCTGTAGTGGGAATGGTGCTGCAGCGTTAGAGCCATGTCGTTGTCCCAGTTCCTTACAGCACATGAGCAGCCCTCTCTGCAGCATGATAGACTTGGCTTTTCTTGCTGTAGTCTGAGCTGGGGACCTGGAGCTCATGAATCAGTATAGTATCCTTGAGGTTGCTGTCTGACTACTCGCTTGACCTGTGTGATCCTTGCATGAGCCTGCGTTAAGGTTGCTGCTGTCATGCATGGTTTCTTGAATCTTCAGTCCCAAACCTATGACCTTACATCAGGGAGCTGCACTCTTCGCACTGGTGCAGCTAGCATTTCTCTCAAATTGGTGTGGGGGCTTCTTGCGTGGTTTGAGGTGCTGTAGTCTATGTGGAGCTGTGGCAGAGGAGCTCTGAGTGAGATAGAGAGAGCAGTGCAGGCCAGCGTGAACTGTAGAGCCAGCTGGATGGCAAGTACCTGATTCCTCTGCAGCAAGACATTGTTCAGATCACAGGTTGGGCATGATGCAGTGCTGCCTCCTTGTTTCTGAGCAGCTAATGCTTTTGTGGTGGAGAATCAGTTAGCCAGTGTGCCTGTTTATATGGTGCGAGTATTGCATTGGATGGGGAGATTCTAGCTTTGGTATTTATACCACAGCAAATTAAAACTGAGAAACCTGCCAGTCCCTTGCATTTTCAGTTGTGTGAGGTGGTATTTATAGGAAACCCACTTGAAGAACCTTCTGTCCTGTGGTAGTGCTGCCTGTCTGCTAAAGCCATTCAAACTGGTGCGAACCATAGAAGCAACTTGATGTGAACTACCTTAGTTTTTTTTATTAACACTGAAAAATCTTTCAGCTGTGACTAGCTTTTAAGGCAAAGAAGGCCTATTATGATCAGTTGTATTTGGCCTCTAGTAGGACAAGTCAAAGAAATGTACTCAATGTTAATTTTGGTACTGAGGCATATAATTAGCATACTTGTCTGTGCCATGTGCTTTTCGTTCAGTCCATTATTTTGATGTCATGCTATCCTCAGAATGGTTGATCTTTGGTTATTTCTTCTTGATTTGCCTCTTCCTACAGGAATCACAGCAAACCTGAAATTAAACTAGCCCTCTGTGTGTGTAAGCATTGTTTAAATGTCTAAATTTAAATGAAGACTGGATTTGAATACTGTTTAAAGTAAATTGCTTGGACTTGGCAATTGCAAGTTACCGAAATATTAGGGGACGCTGTCTTACAAAAATAAAATCAAACTGTTTTATAGCAGCAATTAAATATGATTTTATAATATAGCCTTTAATTGTCATTGCTCTATCAAAAAACAGAGAAAGAAGCAAAATACTTTCAGCTGAATGAAGGAGAGAAAAGAGACATAGTTTGAAAAGAGATGTTGTTCAAACATGGATAAAGAATGATTTTTCAGTCTATTTCCTTCATTATTTGGCACATTGCCTAAGTGGTTTGAAAAATTGTTCAATATCAAATATTCCTTTTACATAAGAGTACCGCACCCAGTATAACCAGTTTTAACGAATAAACAGTGACTCACAAATTGTAGACATTGTTTGAAGATGTCATATCTCTGGGTGGGATTCACTTTGTCTTAGTCAGGTTCTTAAAAGTCAGGGAATGGCTTTCCATTTTTTTTTTTTTTTTTTGATACCTAGATCCTATGCAGGCTATAATAGTTACAGCTGAGCTTGATGCCTTGCAGTGATTATGAGCTAGATGAAAATGCATGCTGAGAAAAGTCTTCCCTCTCTGTACAAAAGCAGGTTTTAAAATGGAGAACTTACTTTTATGACATCAACAAATGCAAGGTGTTGTGCAACTTGGGAAGTGTTTCGGTTTCAAGCCACCAGTGTTAAATTGTTCCTTGAGAATACTTCTTAACTATTTAATTATTAGTTATCCTTTAGAAGTCAGTATTAATGAAACCTAACTTGGCAGTACCGATGCTTTTATTTTAGTGTCAACGAACCACGTAGTTGCCAAAATCTGTGGGTCACAAGATTGGTCTGCCAGCTCCATCCTTTATATCAAACCAGTGTTGATTGCCACAGTGGCTGAACAAATAACTTAGTCAAAATTCTTCCAGCGTAATGTCCTTTAATGTTATTTTAAGAGGTCTGCAAGTGTAATAGTAGCATTTACAACCTTCTACTCCTGTTGGATTCTCCTTTGGTTCAAGGATGGCTTCTAGTTACCTGAGGTCATGTGGTGGAAGACTTTGGACTTTGTAGCAGTCAGAAATGTTCCACACACCACTTTGGAGGCTGATGTGTTGGGTTGTTTTGGTGGTGTGTTTTGGTGGTGTGTTTTGTTGTTAGATTTTTTGTTGTTTTGTTTGTTTGTTGTTGTGGTGGTTTGGGTTTTTTTTTTCCTTGTTTTTTTGGGGTTTTTTTTGTGGAAAAGACCACAAGATGCACCATGAAAGTGTGATAATGTGATTATGCGCTGCAGTGGGGCACTCTGGTGTTCTGGAAGGGCTACGCTGAAGTTTAACATGTCTTCAGTTGTAGTTCTAGTTTTTGTTGGTTTTCGTTTTCTTTTTTTTTGTTTGGTTTTTTTTGGTGGTGGGGTTTTTTGTTTGTTTTTGTTTTTTGGTTTTTTTTTTTTTTAAGGAATTTCAGCATGAAGGTTGTTTGCAGATATATAAGACATTGCAGGTTTGGGATGGGCCCAACTGTATGTAAAGGAAACATCCTGCTATCTGTTAAATGCATGACTTAGAAGTAAACTGTCTCTATAAACCCAAACACTGACTGTGTAGTCCTGCAGGTGTCAGCAACAACTCCAGAATGAGAATAACTTTTGGACTCAGAATTGGTTGGAGTTTGAAACGTAGGCATAAAACTAGACCCCAGTCCTACAGCTCGTATTACAGTACAGTTCTGCTGTATGACATGCAAACTTCAAGCTTCTAGCTTGTAGAATGGTTTAATTTATAACTCATATCCCATATTACGTAGGAAACACAAATATTTATGTTTAAACTTTCAGAGCTGTTATGTTACATTGGCTAGTTTCCTCCAAATTATTATCACTGAATATATGAATTTAAAAGCAAAAGGCTATATTTTGAGATGAGGGTAATTTTCGGATGCTACATTTTTAAGTGATTCTTAAAAATCATATTGCTATGATGCAACATCTACTCTTCTGTTAGAACAGAGTGATGTTACAGGAATATTGTATAAAACACACTTCTCCCAGGGGAATTGATATCAACCTTTGTTGTTGTATAAAGGTGGTTTGTTTTCTTTTCTCTCCCTGAATTTTGAGGTTTTTTTTTTTTACCTTGAGTTGGCATGCTATCCTTCTTTCTCTATTTGTTAAATCCAAACCTTAAACCCAACAGAAGATTTTTGTAGCATGTAATTTTGCTCTCAATAGAGAGATGGCAGTTACAGCTTTTGAATTATAAGACAACCTACTTTAAAACTACTAAGTTACAGGATTTGTGGTGTTAGTATACATTCCTTTTGCAATTTGAAAAAAATAATAGGGTGGTAATGTAATAGGTCCTTAAAGAGCTACATCCTCTCCTTTTGCTCCTTTACCAGGCACAGCTCATTTGTTTCACTACTTATTTCTTTAATTACTGTGGTAATCAGTAGCTTTGGTCTGGATGCATGCAGGTTCCACAGTACCTTAAATTGTGTGCCTGTAGTCCTGTCCAGTGTCAGGGACGGTTAAGATCCCCAAAGGGAGGTTTGTAATTAGTTGGTGGCTGAACCTGGTGACCTCTAAGTTTGAATAAATTCTCTTCCTATTGTTTGGTTTCTATACCCAACTGGGATAAAACCCTCTTTTGAACTATTTTAGAAATACTGGCTCTTTTTCTAATTTGTCCTTGGGTTGTTAATCTGGGTGTTTAGAAGAAAACTGCCAAATTTGGTCACTTCAAGGGATATGGACCCAGGGGGGATCTAGTAGGAAGAATCCAAGTGAGTTTAGACATAAGCAGGGTGGTGTGTTGATGGTCTTGTTTGAGATGGAGTTAATACCACAAGCAAAGGTGGGTTTTTTTGTTGGCTTTTTTTTTTTTTTTTTCCTTGGTGGAGAGCAACTTTGCTGAATACATGTAGGCAATGCTTTTGATATTGGGTACCTTAAGTCTTTTATAAGAAATTATTCTTGTTCACTGCTTTTCACTTTGAATATAAAAAGTAGTCCCATTAGTATAGTCCTGGCACTTGCCAAATAATGGGAATTGAGGTGCACGTGGTAACACAGACTTGCCAGAGGGGTTCCTTAGTCACATTTCCTTGGGTGCAAGTGGCAGGAAAAAAAACCAAACCAAACAAAAAAACCCTATTAAAATACTTTTGTGCTGGATATGCATATACATGCTGTAACATGAAGTAGGAGATAAAAGACTCCTCTTTTGCACTTACGCTTGAAATTCATTTTATGCTTTTCAGTTTGGCTGCTATTGCTTTAGGAAATGACAAGTATTCCCACAGAATGTAGCTGAAGATTGATTTACACTAGAGGAAACTACTTGAAGATGTTTGATCTGACTTCTTTTGAGGCATAAAGAACTATGTTTTAAATACTTCTTTCTTTTGAAATTAGTATGAGAAAATAATAGTATGAACTAAGTGTTGAATTGAAAAGTTTTGTTGGTTTGTTTTTTTTGGTTTGCTTTAAGTACTTGGATGCTCTGGCTAGTCCTGATTTTGTGTGCATGTCCAATTAACTCTCTATTCTTATTTTTATAGACAGTTACTGGGAAAAGCTTTGGAACCAAAGACTTTCGAGCAGCTCTAGAAAATGGAGTCCTGTTATGCGAGTGAGTATTGACTTACCTATATAAAAATCCTTCAGGCTAACATGAGATGTCTGTTTTCCTTGCTGGCCTGAAAGTTCTTTTTGAAATACCAAAAGTGTTTTGTAATAAGTAGTTTATTTTTTCCTTTAATATGTGTTGTTTGCCCTGGGAAGGAAGAGCAGCTTTCACATGTTCTCTTTCTAGATATACATGTTCCATGTGTTGTCCCACACACTCCTTCGTATGTTACTGCGAGGATCATGCTGATCCCCTGGCCAGCTGATTGGTCATAATTCTCATGGTATCAGTGGGCTTTACAATCAGCTTGTGCAAGGTAGTGTGGCTGTGGCTGGGATCAAAGCACTCAGTTACCCTATATATACCCACTATTGTTGTTTTGGTTTGGGTTTTTGTCCTCAATCTACCACCCCCTTGAAATAAATAATTGTAAACTCTTGTGTTCTGATTCTCAAATTCTGAAAACTATCTATTCTTAACAGTGGTCTTTTTACACTTAGAGAAATTATCTTTTTTTCTTTACATTTCAGATGTGAACCTTACAAAACTATAAGCAGGCATTTGATTTCATATGTCTGTTACTAATATTGCTCTTATGGTTCCATCCAAGTATCTCAATAATGTAGAATCTATTAGATGTCATTTGGCATACTTCATAAAAACATACTTAAAAAAACCAAACAAAACCCAATGCAAAAACCAAACCAAACACTATAGGATGATGAAAGTAAAAGGATTGGGTCTCAGCATAACATAGAAATACGTTGTCACGTATGTGCACATGTAGTCCAGGTTTTGGTACTTTCTGGACTGACTTACATACTGCTTTCAGCAACAACCTCTGACTTCAGCTGTTTCTTGAGTGCTTTCTCTGAAAAGCTTCTTTGATCTTATGTATTATAGGCTTGGCAATAATGGGACTTGTCTGGTTTCGTTGCTAGATTGAGTCAGAGGTGTAGTACGTCCACTTGTTGGGTCTCTTCCATATATCTGTAATCGGTTTTGTACTTACTTTGTGCTAATCCATTAGTGTTTTAAGGAATGGCAGGTGTAAATGTCACTTAGAACACCAGTGCAAGAGAAATCTTGTTAGAGAACTACCTGGGTCATTTAAAAAATCTCAAATCAGTTCAGTTCTGACTTTTTTATTTTTTTATTTTTTTTTTACTATCTAGTAAAATAACCAAAGCAAATGCAAAAAGGCAACATTCCTGCATTTTCCCTACTGTGAATATTATTGTGTTTTCTGTCCTTAACTTTATTTTTTGCTTTGGGCCCTTTGTCCATCTAGTCTATCTTGCTAGTTGCCTCTCCTAATTAATCAAGTCCCTATATTGCAATGATAATTTTGGCTGATGTTGCAGAAATGAACGCTGTATTTTCATTACTTATGTAATGAAAATTTAACTAGACTGGATGTGGTAATAAAAATAATTTATACTTTTAATAAGAAGGTATTTCTTCAGGTATGTATTCAGTGGGATGTGTGTATTGTATTCAGCTGTAACTTTTAAACAGTGTCTTTAAGAACTGGAAGTGAACTAATACATTCTAATCCTCTGATAACTTCATTGTTGACGCTTATTTGGCAAAAGAATAAAAGCCTCCATCTGCCAAATGCAAATCAGTTAAATTTATTTGTAATTAATAGCCATATGCAAGAAAAATATCCTGTAATTTCTTCAGCTAAGCAGCTTGCCTTAGGAGACATGCAACTTTCTTTAAAGCAGAAGATGCCTCATTATGTTGCAGTGAATCATATAGCTGTCCTTCCGTATCATAATTTTAAATTTGATGTACTTGAAGTACAAAGATAAATGATTTTCATAGAAATTCTGTGGAAACAGAAAACGGCAAGATGGGAGAAGTTTTCAGATGTCCAATTTTCACCAAAGTCAATAGAGTACATAATCATCATGACAACTAGACATGACATTGTCTTTTTTTTGTTGGTTCACCTGTGACATGGCTAATTTAGTGTCCATAGATGTATTTTTTCTGGAGGTGGTACATTTGACTTAAATAGCAGATAAGGTCTATACTTGTATTGCATATTCCTGTAGCAGTCCAGTTGGTTTGTTTGGCCTACTTAAGGAAGTGCACATGGTGACTGACTGATCAGTAGCTGACTAAAGAAAACCTTTTACATTTTACCGGATCTCCTGTGTATACATAAGAGAAGGGAACTCAGTACATGCTATTTCATGTTCTTAAATGCAATGGAGCAAATACACATTTTGAAGATTAGAAAAAGGACGGACACCCTCCCCCATAATTTTTTGTTTTAATTTCACCTCAACAGATCACTCTTTTTAAAATAAATCATTAATTATATTTTTATTACTAAATAACTCAGTCAATGCAGTTGAAAAATCTCAGGACCTGTAGCCGTTATCCTTCTTCTGCAGACACTCTATCCTCCATTCCAATGTTTGTTCGTTAAACTCTGTTCTTTGTGTTTACTTTCCAAGTACATTTGCTGCTTGAGCAAAAAATGCTTTTTCCCATGTAAAGTTATAAATGCTAGGTCCTGGCTCTTCATTGATGTGGGTAGATCACAAAACCTTACTGAAGCTTTGTGGGCTAAAGGGTCTGGCCAGGCGAGCAGCAACAAGAAGAGCAAGCAAGTCCAAAATCCTTAAAGGTATACAGGAAGATGAAGACTCCAGGGTGTCCTGAGGTCCCTGTTCTCTGTTGATCCTGTGGTCTAGCATGTAATTTGAGTAATCACAGTATTTCCCTACCTGCATGACTGAAAACCTAGGTATAAAGGTGCAAGGAATCCTGTGCCTCATCCTTACTTTGGGACAAGGTGTGCATTTGGGCTTGTGTATTCAAAAGTGATGTATTAGTCTATCCTATCTTCTCAGTTTATGGATTTTATATAAAGTAAGAATGATATGAGGCACAATCTCTTCTGCCTGAGACTGAAAATGACTTGCATGTGTAAATTGTATGTGCCCAAAATGATTGTTGCACACACACTGGGCTTGATAGCATTATGAAAACTGAATTGATTTCTTACATGTATGGGAATATCCGTGCTTTCACACTGAACTCTGAAAATTAATATTCTGATATATTTTTGACATCATCTGCATCAGAACTTTTATGTGAAGAAAATCTTTAAATGGGAAATCTGAGTCTGATTAACATCACCACCCATGCAGTAGAAACACAAATCCATTTTTGCCTACGCCTACACAGGCATTTTCTTTCCTTTCTCACTTTGCCACTCTGGGGTTTTTGTGTGTGTATGGCATGTCCCATTTTTACTTCTGCAGTCTGCTGTTCCTTGTCACTTTTTTGAAAACTGATTTTTTAAAAAAACAAACCAAAAAACCCCCTGAAAACTAGGGGGCATTAATAGGTTCAGATTTAGTTGGTTCAAATGATGTAACTTGGTACTACATGCAAAGTACTTCTTAATAAGCATTGATGCTCATGCTCAAATAGAGTTGATTTATGTAACAGAAAATCGTATGACTTCTTCTTTTAGTTTGATTAACAAGATCAAACCTGGCATTGTAAAGAAGATCAATCGCCTGTCAACTCCAATAGCTGGCTTGGTAAGTATTGACATCAAATCTAATATCTGGGGTATGGCGCCAAGTTTGTTTTTAATGAGCACTCTCTTGCCTATTGTTCTTACATGGTCTTGTTACAAAAACCTACAAAGTTTTCAAAGTTTTAGCTTCATTTCAATTTTTTTTTTTTTTTTAAAATTGTATCATTAATATGGTGTCTTAGACTGCAGATTCTGTGATTTGGATCTGTAACTTTAATCAGCTTGTTGCTGTGAAGCTTCATCATCCTCCGAGGTATCAAGGACTTATGGCTCCTGTGCACAAACCTATCTAGCCTTTACTTGTCTCTCTTGAAAGGACACCCTCCTGTTTTATGTTCACAGGCCACGTCAGATGTCCCTTTATTAGGGAATGGTCAGACTAGGAAATGTTCTGTGTAGCTGGAGTATTTTTAGAATCTGCTTCTGCCCACCCACAGCAAAGCTTAGGTTGCATTAAAATAACTGTGATGATGCAAAGATCTTGCTTCAGGCTTCATTTGAGGGAATTGCCAGTGTTTTGGCTATAAATCACATTGTTGAGGGAAAGGGAGGAGATACACGTAATCATTTTCACAGGAAATTTAGATTTCCTGTATGCTGTTTGGCAAATTTGCTGGCTAGAGGCTGTAGGAGAAATTTTGTAACCATTTAGCATCAGAAACCTTTTTGTGCATAAATAATGCAAAGAATTTTTTTCTTTATTTTTGTTCTCCCCCCCACTATGAAAGCCTTTTTGACTATTCATGTCACTAGGATAGCTAGGCCATTTAGTCCTTTCAGGAGGACTATTTGTCCCATCTTAAAAGACCCAAGGTGAACAGGGACATACATGATTCCTGTAATGAATGGAAGATCCCGCTTTTTATGGTAAACATGCAGTCTTAACATTAGGGAAAGTTACTTGATGTCTTAATATGAGGAGAATGCAAAATATCTCTGGATGCTTGTATTTGTATGTTCTGATGGGTTGAGCCAACAAAATATCTGGTTTTGCTGGTCAACTCATTAGAGAAGAAGTGTAGTTAACTTGGCTGGAGGTTGTAAAATTTGGTTAACTTGCCATATATCATTGCACAAGCTAAGAATGTGCATTTCCACATCAAATGAATGTAGAAAGTGTTAGTTGCTTTTGTCCCAGAAAAGCTCAGGGTATTAGGCTTGTGAATAACGAGTGCTGCACATTCTTTTCCCATGAAGTATTGTAAAAAGAATTCAAATGAAACCAAAATCATTCTGGGAGGACAGCACAGTTTATTCTATCAGCAGTTTGATTGCATAAATGGCTTCTGAAGTAGCCATTTGATCCAACCCAGAAAACCATAGGCTAGCTTTCATTTTCATGGAGACTTAAGTGTTGTCTTGAATCATAACTGTAAGAACTCCCGGGTTTAATGCCTTTTTTTTTTTGTTTTGTTTTGTTTGTTTCCACATGAAAAATGAGGAGTATGCGTTAGGTGTGTAGTTTATCTCTTACTTGTAGTGTATGACTGTTCCTTCAAGTTGTTTCTTGTCCCGCAAGTCTTCAAAAATAAAAGGGAGGAAAGGTGAACGGTTCTCATAAACCAAGATCATCCAGTAATACTTTTGTTAAAATACCACTTGAATATAGTCGTTAAGAGTGACGATGTTTTGTGTCAGAAACCATGGAAAAGGTTTCTGATAAGTACTTCAGTTTCAGAAGATCATGATTAAGGCCGTAATGGGAGGGTTTCAGAAGATGGTGCTTACAATGGCAATAGTGGGAGGGGAGATGTATTTTCCCAGACTTGAGAGGAACATGCTCAGTTACACCAGATTTGAAGAGCCCAGCTTTGATCCTGGCATTTATAGAATGATGGGCTTTTGCATTTATGGAAAAGCAAGTGTTGATGCCTGACAAGCTTAGGATACTGCAGCTGATGAACCATAGGATTTTTACATGAAAAGAGCTTGCTAAGGAGTTATCCAGGAGGCTTGCTTGCCATCTTCTGGAAATATTTTCATTGCTTGTAACTTGCTTCTCCCACAGATCTGTTTCTAGAGTGTTTTGTGTCGCTTCATATGTATACTTTTGTGGCTCTTACTTCTGCTGATTTCAGTATCTTTCAGTATTGCAGTAGTATTATTGCTCCTCACAAAGCCTTTATGAGATTTATATATGACTGATGGTAGGGGGATTCTTTTCCTTTTCTTTTTTTCCCTTTTTTTTTTTTTTAATTTTCCCTAGAGGAAAATCCTGTACTCTGAACATCTTTGGATCGTATTCTTTCTACACTTTAAATCATGGTTTTGCTTAAAGTTCTTTGGGGGTGGTAGAAATAAAATGATTGTTTAGCAGAAGTAAACCTAGAGAAAACCTGGTTCTCAATAAGTATGGACTTTTCAGCTTGAGTCCCAGCATGTGAGATGGTTAGATGGTTTGGATATAATCACATGATGGGGAGGGCTTTGTAGTCTGATGACTTATTTTCCAGCATGGCTCTGCTGACCATTTTTGGAGGTGCATGTCTGGCTGCAGCACCTTTCTTCCCCAGAAACCTCATGTTTCCAATTCAGTTGGCTGAACACAAAGAATCAAACTGTTACGGAGGTTATAAGACATCACGAGACAGTAGGAAGAGGAATGAATTTTGTATAGTATATGCAAGCTCAACACATCTGTCAGAACAATATATTGCTTATTGCTCAGGAGGAATAACTTCATGCTCTGTAGCAAGGCAAATCTTTAGTTAAAGTAAGTTTCCAGCTGAGGCCAGGGAGTGAAGCAAATTTGGAGTTAGAATCAATATTTCCTTTGGAGAGGGGTAGCTGATGGAAGTCTTGCCTTGCAGTGTACCAATTTGGTCTTCTGAGACCATCTATGTTTCCTTGCATCTCTGGTAAGGTGGAAGTGCAATGCTTTGTTCTGTGGCTGGGAAACGTTTCATCACATCCGAGGGCTGAGGTCAAACCACAGGATAGAGTAAAAAGCTATTGGGTTTTTAGAACTGTAAGTTAAATACCATTAGTGATTTTTAATTATTATTATTTTCTATTTTTTAAGTTGGTCCTTGATTTCAAACGAGCAGAGATGTTGCTAAATGTCTTAGTGTGACTGCTGGATGAATATTAGCACCAAATGTCATATTCATCAAGTTCTTCAGCTTTGCCAGAGGGGTTTTTTTTGGTGAACTTTTGGTTCCCTTTCACACAAGAGAATAAAACTGCACGTTTCTAGGCAGTACCAGGTTTGAAAATGTGCATCTGAAATACTGTGGAATTGGGATGTTGTTGTTTTGTTTTGTTCTAGTGGGGAATTAAAGTTCCTTTAGGGTGAAGAATGTCTTGATAGTTTTCCAGGCAGGATTTTTCAGACATTTATTTTTCTGGTTCACCAGGGCTCAACATGCCCTTCTGACAAGTGCTGTTCAAGCATCATTCCCTCTCTTTAATGCAATCTAATGTACCATCACTACATTCTATAATTTACTTATTTAATGTATCAGAAGGTATTAATTCCACTTGCACCAAGACAGCCACTTCAGACAGTGAGGGAGAGCTACTTTGTTACAGAGGTCATCGGTGTGTGCCTCCTAAACCAGGAAAGTAGGGAATAATAAAGGTAAGAAGGGACGTATGGAAGAAAGGTATACCGAAATGAGAAGGGAGATAAAGACGGGTGGATAAGATGAAAATGTTGCCATTAAAAATATTTTTCTGAGCCTTTGTGCCTAACACATTGCAAACCATGGAACCGCCCTGGTACTTCCTTATCTCTTGTCATCAAGTGGAGCTGGCCAAAATTTCCTTTTCTGTGGGAAAGTTTTCTTGACAGGGTTGTTTTTTTGTGTTGCAGGAGAATGGCATGCAGATGACATTTTGACTTTATTGTAGGGCACTTGTAAAACGATTTTTCAGGTAAAATCCACACTTGCAAAGTCAAGATATTATGCTTTATTTAGGACTCAGCTGCAAAGTTCCTTCTCTAGGTTACTTAGAATCAAATTAGATGTGTTTTCCACCTTAATTTAAAAATACAGCAATATTAATATGAGATGTTTCATTTTAATAAGAAAAAAAGAATTATTTTCTTGAAAGTATATTTATTAAGTTCATTTCTTCATGCTGAAAATCATGACTATGTATTTTCTTCTGTTATTCACCTCCTTCTGCTTATTGTAGCCATTATATTGGTCCATGCTTTCTGTCTTCTTGCATTTTGTATTTTTTTTAATTATTTGAATTTCTAAGTATTAAACTTCTGCTCTGTGAATTCAACTAGTATAGGCTACATTAGTAATACTAACAGTAGCTTGTCTGGTATGGAAAAATAAGTATAAGAGAACATCTCCTTTCTATCCTTCATGAAAAATGAGGAAGCACAAATACATGGACTAATTTACATAAAAGCCACCGTTGCTTGCTTTGCTATGAAACACCAAAAAACAAAGGCTCAAACCTGGATGGAATTGCTGGTTGTGCAGCAACTAACAGTGTCCAAAAATGCTCATAAGAAATAGCCCATAAATGCTCAGAAATTTTGGTTAAGAGCTGACTAATGAGCTCATAACCATTTGGTGTACTTTTTTGCTTGTCTGATGTTCTCTTTTTGCAGCAATAAGGAGTAATACTGAGTGATGTAAACCTTCTGAAGGTTTTGAAGAATACCAAAACACATGAAAGATGGGGACAGACTTTTTAGCAGGGCCTGTTGCGATAGGACAAGAGGTGACGGTTTTAAGCTAAAAGAGAGGAGATTCAGGCTGGATGTAAGGAAGACTATGTTTTTCTTATTTAATGGATTTTAGTGAGATTTTTTTAGTGCTACAAAAAATACAATTGGAAATTAGTATGTGTGTTTCTGTTATAAAATTCAGAAGTTTCAGTTGATGTTACTTTACACTGCTAAGCAAATGTTGCTTCTAATTTGGGAACGCTACGGGCACACAAACTGTGGGATGAAAATCCAGTTTAAAGAAAGAAAAAACTAACACAAAACCCAAACAATGTTATGACTTTTTTTGGTCTTTTAAAGTTATGGAGCATTTCAGAAACCTGATAATTATGGTTTAAAAAATTAAGGAAAGTCTTTTATATAAAAAGTTTTTAAAATGTTACATCTTGGAGTACTTTGCAAAGAATGCTTTACCATGGTTTCAGTTCTACACTTGAAAATAGCAGAGCATGGGTAGAGGGAGCTTAGTGGCTTTCCCAAGGTCAGTCAGTAAGTCAGAGTATGGTAGGGGTTGACTCTCAGTCCAGTGCACTCACAAACTATACTGGAAAAAAAAACAAACCCAAACCAAAAAAGTCTGACTTTAGTTATGAGAACCTAAAGCTATATATTAGCAAATGTCAGGAGTGATGCAAGACCTGATAGGAATGTATGTGGAACTATAAATCACTTCTAATACCCTTTCTACTGTCTTATGGGAAAGAGAAATGTAGCTTGTATGGAAATACCTCTGTTAGACAATTAAGAAAAGAGGATTGTGTGCTAGAAAGGAAGTATGGTTATTAATAGTCAGAGATGACATTGTTCTGTAGTCTTTCAGTGCCTGATAGTGGGAGTATGTAATCTCAGCAGCGGTTTACTGATGTTTTGTGGCCTTCTGCTTGAAAACATATGGTACATTTCAGCCTTAGCTCTCAATTTCCTTTAATTGTTTTCTGTTGCTGCCTAAACACTTTGAAATGTAGGGTGTGGGGAAAGAGGAGGTTGATGCATACTCTTTGTGACATTTTTAGTAGCTGCTCAAGACTTCGATCAGGCAGAATGAAACCCAGACACTGGATTGAACTTGACAGGTTTTGGGTGGGAGATGATGAAATGAAATGTGTTGAGGAGACACAAGTGGGAAGAAACTATATTGGTACAGACCCCAAGAAATTAAGGTTCAGCTACTTGCCCTGGTCTCTCGTAAGGGGACAGTCAGTACTGTGCCTGTTGGTTGATGTCCCTGAATCAAAAGTAGTATTTTGGGGAGGCTTTAAATGAGACAATTTCTTCCAAATTGATGCTTCCAGCATGTTACTGGGGTGAGATCCCAAAATGCTAATTAAGTAATTTAAAAACTCTTGTAAACTAACTGTAAAGCAATACTATGGGCAGTGAGAACTTTATAATGTGGAAATTTTTCATTTCTCCTTCTGCTCTGAACCAAAGCTCTGAAAAAGTATGACCTTTTTTGCCTCAACTTGCCAGCACTTAACAAAATATATAAATATGGTTGCCAAACAAACTGCAAAAACTTTCCATTTCTCAGCTCAATCAGCTGTAGTCTGTATTCTATTTTTATTTCCTTAAATAACTGATGACTCTTTCTGTGTTTGTAATGAAACATTCCTTCCTAACTGGAAAAAAAATGTCAACCACGTAGAACAGGTACACACCTTAAATCATACTTGTGACATTTATAATCTGATAGCTCCTGCCTTTGCCAAGGAAGTGCAGTTTTGATATTTCTTATGGCAGTTGGTCTTTATCTGTGTTAGATCTTCCTGAGCTGGACAATACAGTGACTGGTTTGTCAGGTATTTGTTAATGTGTAGTGTTTAAATTTTGTGGCAATTTCCAAGGAAAGTAGATGTTAATTGCAGCAGTGATAACTTTGTGCTTTGAGTGCTGGAGCTGTACAGCTATGCTACTGGCTCTTCTGTTTGATATAAAATACTTATACAACATCTTTTAACGCCCATCTGAACACCTCCACGCCTGCGTGCCTGTGGTGAATTGCCCTCCTCCAGTGATGTATGTAAAAAACCTTCCAAATTCTTTTTCAGGAAGACTGAAGTACTAAATCATAGTCTAAAAATCAGGGACTATGTGACTTGAGGATCTGAGGCAACTTGCTCTGTTTTAAGCCCTGTATGTGGCGGGACTGAATTTCATCTATATCAAATTGTCGACCTGTGTGAGCAAAACAGAAACTTGTATATACAACTTAAAAAAAAAAAAAAAAAAAAAAAGAGGTTGCCAAAACTTTGTGTTTCAAGAACAAGAGGTCTTTACTTCTTTTATTACTCATTAGGCTTCAGGGCAGTTTCACCTTTAAGTGGATTACTGTCATTCCAGTTCTGTGTAGTGGAGTGACTTGGCACTGGAGTATTTAACACACTTTGCTTATAAATTCTGTTTTGTATAAACCATTTGAGGTGAAAAGCACATCACTTGATTTAAATTTTTTTATTTTTTTTTTTTCTTGACTTCAACTGGAATGCAACTAACTGGTGGGAAAGTAAAGGCTTGTCTAAACACAGAAATAGCCTGGGATGGTTATTCCATATTGGCTTTCCAAGCCTGTATGTTCTTTGCAGTAAGAATACCTACAAGGAGAGAGCTAGTCACTTTGGCCCAAAATGGAATGAAGCTGTGAAGCAGAGAGCTATCCTGATCTACAAGGCATGTCTGCCCAGAGTGCCCACATGCTGTACTTTTGCCCTTGTCCTTTCCAGCTGGCCTTATTTGGCAGCACTAACATCCCAGAAACACACCTGTGGTTTACAACCTGATATTCACTCTCTTACCAATAAAAGCCTTATTTGGTACATGTTGTTGCTATGACATTACAGCCATGTATTACAGCAAAAGTTACGGTATAGCTAGGTAAAAGATACAGGCCTGGGAAGAGTTTAAAGTCATTGAAGACAGTTGTTCCCTTCCTCTGTTGAGCACTTTGAAAGCTATCAGCTTGGAAGTCTTGCTTCAAAAATACCCATTAATTTCTGTTGTGTTTCCCTTAATCACATTACTTCTGTTGGAAGGAAACTGTGGAGCTCAGTGCTGCAAGAGGTTGCAGGCAATGAGGTGAGCCGAGCAGAGAGGTCTTCTGCTGGCCATTACATATGGCGGTGGGCAGTGCCAAGAGCTGAGGAACAAACTCTGGGGAAGATCCTTCAGTACACACTTTGGCTGTACAGAGGTCTGTAACTGGCTGCTGTCATTGCAGGTGGAATTGGGGTTTGGGGGATGGATGGCCCTTTTTGTTCAAAACCAGAATAGTTCTTATCTAAGGCTGCTTCAGACCGTGGTTTCCATAATGGCTGAACTCTGACACTCATGAATTGCAGCGGTGAAGGGAAATATTCCTCTTTCTGGGTGACTTAGTTATCGCAATTGGGAGCAGTAAGGTATGTTTATGCATAAAGTTTCATTCCTGCACTCTGGCAGGAGAAGCACCTGCTTTTTGAGAGGAAATTGGGAAGTGAATCGTTAAAAGAGTTGGTGTCTGTAATCACGTGTAGAGATGGGGCAGGGAATCCCTGTGTCAAGGATCACAATAATTTATTATTTCACCTAAGGTGGAAAAACAACGAAGGGCGCACACAGAGGGGAGTGGCAATGCAATTAGCGCCGTTTCTGATCTTTGGCCAACATGGTGCTCTGTGCACTCTTACAGGTGGGATAACTGACTGAAGCCCTGAGGTCAGTCTTAAGTCAAATTACCCCTGCAGGATGATTGCTTTAATTGTTGTTTTTAGTTTGGGGCCCAAAAAGAGAGGGGAAGGGGAAAAGTAGTCTAGCTATTCCACCTACTCCTCCTTCTCCTTTCAGTTCAAGGTCCAATCCATTAGCAGCCTTTGGAGAAACAAGGAGAGCTGTAGGAGCAGGGATCACAGTCTACAGACAAGATGAGTGGGTGACGGGCACTGAGCATCCCAGTGTGCAAGGCCAAGGTGGTAACTGTGGGTTACTGGCTTCCAGGCCTGTGGTCAGACCACAAGGTTGGCTCAGTCTGGTTCCTTGCTCTCCCCCTCACGCCTTCTGCCCCCACCCGCACCCACAGTCAGTGCTAATAACCGAAACGTACCTCCAAGGAAGAGCAAGTTACCCAACTTGTTCAACAAGCTCCTGCTGTAGGTTTCTTCCCTTACCCCACCTCCAAATACAAACAACACGTAGCTGCACAGTGATGCTGCTGCAAAATGCAGCTTTGAATCTGCATTTAACCAATTTGAGCCAGCCTTAGTAGTCAGTATAGTGCTGCATCTATCCTACTTTTTAAAGAAATACCTCCCTTTATAATGAAAATAGGCCCTTATTTAAGGGTGCCAATAAAGAGGGTTTGTCACAAATGCAGAGCTGAAGGAGACGTAGTGTAAGCTTTCAAGAGGACTCCAAATGTCTCCATAAATGTAGTACTAAGAAAAACGTCTCTTAGATCTCTATTCAGGTATTTTCAGAATTCTGTAGCTGAAATGCATCAGTTTCTGTTCCTAAAATGTCAGAAGCTTTTTGTGGGTTTTCTTTTTCTGGAGTTCTCCCCCCGCCCCCCACCTTTGGGTACCTGGAAAATGAAAACAACTTCTGGCACTAAGTCACAGTCTGGGTGATGGTGTAATACTTCCATGTGAATGTGCTTCATGGCCCTGCAAGCATAGGGTGCCCTTATGGGAAATTCAGCTCCCATTCTTCACCTTGATACTCTGCAAAAAAGCCCAAACAAATAAAAGCCTAAAAATCCCACCACCCCCCCCCCCAAAAAAAAAAAAAACAAACCCAAACCAGAAAAAACAAACAACAAACTCAAACCAATTGAAACAAAAAAACCCAACCAAATAACCCGAAACAAAACAAATAGCCAAACCCAAAACAAAACAGAGCTTTATATTGCAGTAGAAGTAAGGTTTTTAACTGAAACAGTGAGTGTTTGCATAAAAGTAGGAGACAACCTGGAGGACTGTCTTCATCTGTTGGCCGAAGCAGCCAGGAAAAACAGAAAAACAGAAAAACACTATGTTAATTAAATTGTTTTTCTCCCAGATGCCAAGTGAATTGAAAGATGTGCCATAACTTGTATGCCTATGAGAGTTTGCTGTGTTTCACTGCATGCGTCAGGCTCCAGAGAAACAGTTAACCAGGGGAGAAGACAGGCTTACCACACAGCATGACTGCACCTTAGAGAAAGCAAATGTATTTACACGCTTGTTTAAATTAATATTCCTGCCCCACCCAGATAATAATGATAATGAGGGATTTATTTTTTAATTAAATTGCATCTCAAATATAGAAGCTGAATTTACCGTGATGTTGTGTTGCACAGAAATAGTCAAAATAAGATGGTATTTACGCATGCTTACGTGGAGACCTCTCTTCTTAATTGACTTTCACTTTATGCTCTTTCACTTTAGAGATTTCTGAGACTACTCTTGTATTTTATGCACTGTATGTCTCTTCTTAGGTTAGTGAATGGTTGTGGTTTTCCTATTTAACATCAACTCTTTCTCCGTCCTTTTTATATCTCTACTTTTGTATTTTCCCTCATTTCCCTGTTACTCATGATGATTCTTTTCTTTTTTAATTCCTGTTCTAGAAGTTACTACTGTATTTTCTGGGTTTTATAGGTGTTGAGGAACGTATGTATTTCCCGCCACCACCTCACTAGCCCTGTATATTTGTCTTCCTTTTCATAGTGCTGTTTGCTTTTGTCTCAAGTTCTTGCCATGGTGGCATATATTAGGAGTTGATTATAGGTGCAAACATGGCACCACTGCCAGTTGCAATCCCTCAAATTTAATTATTTAATTTTAGGTTTTTAAATTACTTTTTAAATCATTTTTAAAAGAAGGTGTCCATATTCTTACGTTCTCCCATACAGTGACTGGCTTCTTTCTTCTTTGCAGTCTGAAGGATAGTGATGGGAATGAGGAGCCCTGTTGTGGCAGCCTTGCTGGGGTTGCAGAGCTCTGGTGCAGCCCCCCTACCCCTTGCCTGGGAGCAGGAGCAGCACTGAGGTCTGGCAAGGAAGAACAGGGAAGACTCAGCTCTTTGCTCTCCTCATGTCCATAAGGTTGTGTCCATAAAGAGTGAGAAAGGCACTCCTCATGCTTTGCTAGGATGTTGGAGAGCGGGAGGGAATGGACCACAGTCTCACTTGCAATATGGGCATGTTATCTTGGCTCCTTCTCAACGCTGGTTAGAGAGGAATGCTTTAGCAACAGGCAGAGGGAAGGGTTTGTGGCTAGTGATGCCCCATGGGGACCAGAAAGGCAGGTGCATGCCTGAAAGCATGCAGTATCATTCGTCATTCCCCCCGAATAGTGGTATTTAAATGCCTGCCCGTGGATGACCTGCTTCCCACTGCTGGCTCCATCTCTCTCGTGTTACAACTTCGCAGAGTTTTTGGGTGTGGTTTACTTTGAAGTTTGAGACAAAAATGAAATGCTGAACTGTAATAGCTATACCTACTCAGCATTCTGCGCTGTGCATTTAATGTAAGTCTGCACTGCATGTGGGAAACTCAAGTTGTGCTGGGAGCATCTGAAGTGCTCTGCCCTTTCATCGTGCACACTGTCTGAGGAAAAAGAAACAGCCCCTCCACACCTCCTTCCAATCTCCCTACCTATTCTCACCAAAACACTTCGAAGTAGTAATAACATGCCAGAAAGAAATTGCACTTGAATTTCGTGGTTAAGACTTAAGGCTTTATTTTTGTTGTGATTTAAACTCTGTAATTCTGTGATGCTAATTCCAACTTCAGATGCTTATGGAAATGCACTGCTGGAGCTCTGTATTAAAATCATGGAGTTGACTTTTGTCCACCTAGTGCCTGTTAGTTCAGGAGATTTCTTTTTTAATGGTCAGAAACATTGTTTTCTACGTAAATGTATTTGATCTGCCTGACCACGGAGCCTTGCCTTTGGACTGGGCTTCTCCTCTCTCCCTTTCTGGTTTTCCTTCCCTCGTGCTGGTAGGTGGCAGCAGTATTGCCTCTTATGCCCCATTTTATGGGTATAACACAACCAAGTTCTCCAGTTCTCATTTTGTAAGTCCCTTGTCTTCTCTCATCATCATACTCCTCTCTCTGCAACTCTACTAATTTGAATCTTTCCTAAACTTAAATGGCCTGCCCTCATTTACAGAGATTGGGAACAGTGGTAGAGGGCAGTTGTGGACATAGGCATGAGCCCTTTTTTCAACTCAAGCATGCCACTTAAGTGACTTGCAGTCACCAGGAGGTAGATCTAGTATGTTGTGCTTCTCCAGGCTTTTGAGTTCTGAATGCTTAAGAACCCTTTTTGGGGACTATGATGAGATTCAGATTGCAGTATATGCTTTGAAGCTGAAGTTGTAACTTCAGTTAGTCTTATTTAAAGTACAGTTATATTGGTAAAAGGAATAGCATGATGGCTTCTATATTTGAATGCATTAATCACTGAACAATGTTCCTGTTCACATTTCTAATGTTAAATCTAATTGCAAGGTTGATAGCTTGCCTTTTTTCCCCTGCTTATTTCTGTGGTGCTATTTAAAATTAATTTTAAGGTTCATTATTCTGGTAGAGTTTAAAACTGCTGTTAGCTATTTTGAGACCTGTAGCTTTGGTGATTTACAATGATTAGGGATGGTTGAGAATAACTTGGCAAAGACAGTATTTACAAGTGCTGATTTGCTGAAATGATACATTTTTGTGTCAATTTGCTAACCTGAGTAATAACCTTTTGGGTGCCATGTCCTGATGCTTTGGGGGGTCAGTTCCAGGCCCTGACTGGAGCAAAGCTAGTACTGGGGCAGTCACCTGTGAGATAGTAGGTGTGCTCAAACTGCTGGCTTGGGAGCTGGGGGAGGCAGATTTTGAACCATGTTTTATCCTGCACATAAGTGTTGTAACTAACTGTGTTCGCCTCCTGTGTTGTCTTCCCGTGCCTCTGACCAGTTTCTGACGGTCTTGACTCATGTTGGCGATGTAGGATGTCCTCCATCGCCAGGAGAACATATCCTGGATGTTCTCAGGGGCTGTAAGTGTTCTTTATCGGGAGGGTGATGTTTGATAGGTTTAATTGCTGCGACACCTTCAAAATTAATTCTCTCATGTGCCAACAGTTCAGTGGTTGTGCAGCCAAGCAACCACTGATGAGCAACTCCTCTGCTTTGTTTTCCTAGTGCTTGGGGTGTAGGCATCATCCATTTCTCTAAGTCTCTGACTCTTCTTCCTTGTTTACCTGCACAATGTGCTCATTTTCTGCAGTTCAGTTGACGTAACCCATTGCTTTGGGAGTTGACTCTGAGTTTGGGTGATTGGTCAGAACAATCAGGGCATGTTGCCTTGATCAGCGTCAGTGTCACTTCAGTTCATTCCCTTGCAACTACTTGTTCCTTCTGCTCTGCAGAAGTTTCTTGGACTCCCCAGACCCCTGAACATGTCTGTTTTTCACCAAGTAGCTCCCCTTCTTGCAATGGAACTGTAGTCTCTGGCCTCTTCCATACAGAAGCAGCGGTGCCTTTTCAAGTCTTTGGGATTTTGGTACTAATCATAGGATGGCTTGTATTGGAAGGGACCTTAAAGATCACCTGGTTCCCACCCGCCTAACACAGGCAGGGACACCTGCCACTAGACCAGGTTGCTCAAAGCCCCGTCCAACCTGGCCTTGAACACTGCCAGGGATGGGGCAGCCACAGCTTTTCTGGGAAACCTGTGCCAGTGTCTCACCAGCACTCAAATATTAATTGAATAAAACTGACATATCTAGTCAGATTTCACTATGCTGCATGGAAAGCAAAAAGGGGCATTGCATGGAAAGGAAAAGTAAATGTACTTCCTGAGGTTATATACCCCACCATCAGTCTCTTTGGCCACTTCAGCAGACAGCCCCCTGGGCACTGCAGAGGCTAATGCACAGGCAGAGGTGAGGTTGCCTGTTCACCATCCTTCCAAGCCACTTCCTTTCATTTGCCACCACATCACGTCCCCCCCTCATTGTCATGTCACATCCCCCTGAAGCAGAGCAGCTCCCACCATGGCACATCACACGTCAGGCTTTGAGGCAAAACCTTTCCAGTGTGAGACACTTGGGATCTTTTGGATGTGTTAACACAGAGCCTGCAGCCTGCACAGGGAATACCTTGTTCAAATATTTTCCTTGAATGAAGCAGTGTTTACAGACTGATAAATACTAGAATCCTAGGGACCTTCAAAACAGAACATTGTGAGTATTCTTGGGTTTCTTTTACTTTTTAAAGCCTGTATTAGAAGCAGTGGTTGTTTTCTTTATGGTTTTTGTTTGTAAAGAAATTTTAAATGATGGTATAATTGTTACAGCCAGTGATTATGTGTCAAAAAGAAAAAAAGTTTAAAGTGTATTAAATTGCTGAAGTGGAACTTTTCCATACTGTGAAACTCTGTTACCAGTACCTTGATTTAGGAATCCTTTAAATGACAGGGCTGTGCCTAGCTTCTGAATTAAGTAACTTGTGTACCTTTTCCTGTGGCTTCCAGCTGAAGGGAGCAAGTGTGCAAGAGGGCACATTCTTTTGTTGTTGATAGCATTCCGCCTTAATGAGAAGGAATTTCTTGCCTATTGCCTATTGTTTATGAAGTGTTTATGAAAGAGATCACAAGTTGTATAATCTCTCTCTCACTATTGCTTATTTGTTGTTTTTGTTTAACCTTGCTCTTGCAGGTGGGTTGATCTGCAGCAGGTGCAGAGAGTGGTGCTGTTAATACCCTAATACCCTGCACCTATATTCTGTAATATTGGTGTGCGCTGGGTAGGGGGGAGGATAGAAGGGGGAGGAACACAAAGGAGAGGAAAAACCCCTGATGTAAGGAAGCAGCAGCACTGAATACAGTTTGGGTTTTGTCTCTCCGGAGCTTTGCTCAGCAACCAAACCCAGACTCCAGGTGCAGTATTCCCTCAGTGGTCTGTGAGCACAGAAACAGTGCGTCCCTCCTCTTCTTCCTCCCCTGCCAAGAGTTTCTGGGTGGTGAATGTCAGTAGCTGGAGTTATTTTTAAAGGCAAGAGGTGAGGCTTGTCGTGCAAAGCGAGGAAGAGGGCGTTTGTTTGCTGAGCAGAGCTGACATCAAAGTGGAGATTGCTGCCTACTGGCTCACTGCTGCCTTATGCCAGGTAATCTTTAACATACCCCTCAGTCACCGAGATCGCAACCCAGCCTGCCTGTGTGCATGAGGAACGACCTGCGTCTATGATCCAGAAGATTGCTTTTTCAGTATTATTTACGTGAGCTGGACTTTGACATTCAAAAGCTCTCACTAATCATCTTGCAAAACCTGCTTAGTGCTTTTAACTAAGCAACTGCTTTTTACTTCTCTTCGCAGGATAATATAAATGTTTTTCTGAAAGCGTGTGAAAATATTGGACTGAAAGAAGCTCAGCTTTTTCATCCAGGAGATCTTCAGGATTTGTCCAATCGAGTTACAGTCAAGTGAGTTTTGTGGTTTTGTTTTCTCCCTCCCCTTCTCCTTCTAAGCTGTTTCACGATTTTTTTTTTTATTTTTTTTATGTTTGCCTATGGAAAATTCTTTTAATCTGGTACGAGCAGTTCTGAATACTGTGCTGAGGGTTTAAGCCTTGTTGACACTGGTAGATACAATTTGCACAAAATTAATTTAAGAAAAATGAAGTATTATTATGCCTTACAAGCAAACTAATTGTTAATGAATATTTACAGCATTTAATATATGAGAGAGAAACTGTTCAGGTTATTTTAAACTTGGAGCAAAATTAACTGTTAAATGATATCACAAGCATCGCTTCCCTGTATGCTTTGTGATTACTGATGTAAAATCCGAAAGGCTGTGGTGATACTTCTGATACCTACCTGAATGGCTCCAAGGCTCAGGTACAGTGTTCCTCAAGGACTGTGGGTCTCACCACTCCAAATATTAATCAGGTGTTTGTTACCGAATGTCACATCTGTCAATGGGGGTGTGTGTGCACGAGTAGAAATCAAGTACTGAATTGCACAAAGGGAAATTGTCATGTTTACAGAGAAAAGAGTTTTCCTGTGAAATAGTGGTTTGGTTCAGAAACATAATTGATGGATTCTCAAATTTCAGGACTGCTGTGTCTCCCATTAGGAGTCTTATTACTAGTTTCTGAGAGATTAAGGTGCATTTTTACTGTATAGACACTTAACAGGTGTTTTAAGATAAATGTGTCATGGAAAAATATTGTCCTGGGGCGTCTTGCTCTGGTACAGTATTAGCTGTTTTTATTGTGTTAGTACAAAGGGTGGATTTGTCTCTTAAAAAAAAAAAAGAAGCTTCAGTGATTTTTGCTGGAAACATGTCAGGTTAAATGTTAAGAATTGATTCCTATCTTAAATTGCTGGTTTTATCAAAGAGAAATAGGCAGTAATCCTTCTGTAAATACAAGATAAAAATATTGTGAAGCGACACAATTGCTTTAATTGGAAAGAAATCTCTATGTAGGTGGATCAGGCGGTATCATGTTGACATACTCTCTGCCTGGTTTCAGACTGAAAGTTCATACCGTTTTGAGGTCTGATACTTGAGAGGGCAACGCATTTTCCAATCTTTGACTCATACCCGAAACGTATTTAGGGATTTGGCACCTTTCCAGGATGCCGATATTCTTGCTGTTGGTTCCTAAATCATGCCAAAAGCTGGAGGGTTGGTAGCTTCTAACATGCTTTAATTACCCACAAAACCCTTGCTAAAGTTATTTTGGTGGAGGCTTGCTTCAAAGTGTATCACCAGGAAGAGTTAGAGGCAGTCAGGAGCTGGTCTTCAGCAATGTCAATAGTGACAAGCTGAAACCCCGGGGAGGTCAAGTTAGCAAACTGTTGTGCAAGGTATGTTGTCCAACTTGTCCCTACTTTAACAGCGGTTCCCAAGTGAGGTCAGCCATGAAGTTCATCCAGTGGGTCTGTAACCAGATTTTGTTGGTGGTGTTTTTTGTTTGGTTTTGTTTTATCCTTTCAGCTCTGCTGGTTCTCCTCCCAGCTCTGGGAGCAAAGAGTAAGGCTGGAATTTGAAGTTGTCATAAGGCAGTGGGGGTTTTACATCATAGCTACTTGGCAACACGTTAGTTGGTGATTTTCAGAAAAGCAGCTTTAACCATTGAGCACCTCTTACTGAGAGCAATGCAAGAGGTCTGGGTTAAAGTTGAGACGCTGCCAGTGGTATAGCCATGCTCTTTTAATTTGTTTCAATGTAAGTCTGATTTTTTCCACACTGTCATATGACAATCCCACGGTGTGTGTAAAATAAGAGTAATTCAAAACTTTTGTATCTGAGCATGCTGTAAAATGCTAACCTAAACTATACTAGCACATTTTGAGGTGTTTAGGAGTTTGGAGGGGGATGGGAAGTCCAAGAAATGAAGGAAATAAGTTATATGAAGAGAACTCTGCCCATTGAAAAATTTATTATGAGTCATTTGATTACTCAGAGGGCAAGCTAGTCTTCAGAGGGTTTCCAGAGAGTTGTATGTGTGTAAGGAGAGAAATGCTATGTGATCAGGAGCTTTATCTGATGAGGTTTTTTTGTTATTTAATAGAAATAACTAACTTCACACATTCAAGCTGAATTACCAATTTCTTCAAAACTTGTAGGATGCGAGACCTCAGAAAAGAGATATTATTTCATGTCTTGCTTTCGTATTATCCTCTGTTAACCTTAGTTTCAGTATTAGAAGTAAATAATTTCTTGTCCCAAAGAGGGAAAACTTTTTTTTTAATATGCTGATTTTTATAAAAGATTACATTTAATTTTTGGCTTTCTAACATTCCTAAGCAAATCCATTTTGCTGCTGTCACCTGAGGCTAATTGCGTACATCTTAAACCATCTGTGATAGGTTGTACAGGATAACATTTACATGTGCCTGAAGCAGTGTGTATTTTGACACCTCAGCAGTATTACTGTGTTCTGCTGTTGCACCACCTTTAGAGCATGCTTATCTACCCAAAATAGATTAAATAAACTCTTGCTGAAACAATCAGCTTTTCAGGCTGAGAACAGCATGCTGGTGGGATACACATATGTACTGCCAGGCATAAGAAGATGCCTGATTTGCCTTACATGTGGAAAGGAGATAAGAGGAAGGTACCATTAGAAGGGTGGGTATGCTCCTGTAGCTAAAGGCAGGCATGAGAGTTGTCATTTTATGTCAGAGCAAAAACAGTTTCTGATGCTGGCTGGGATCTCCATCCCTGCCATCTGTAGATTTCTGTAGACTTCTCTAATTGCTCTGATGCCTCTGGTGCTGGGAAGGTCCTGGAGGAGGATCGCCTGCACTCTGAGAATGATGTGCTCTGTGGAGAGGTATTCCTTCCTTCTGTTCTGCCTGCCTCTGCTGCCTGGCAGTTGTGTGTGGTACCTCCTTCTCCTTACCTTGTGGGAAATCATATGCCCTAAGGCTGTTGGCATCTTGGACTGCAATCCTGTCCACCTGGGCAGGCTCCCTTCCCAGAAGGAAAAGTTAAGTTCTCCTTGTACCTTTCACTATACCTTCGCTGATAAGTGCTCGGTCTTTCTATCTCATCAACACCACCACAGTGCCATTCAGAGATACTGGACTTTGTATTTGTGTATGTGGTGATGTTAGTTTGTCGCCTGAGTTAAGGTGAAGACTCTCTGTTCCTCATGGCTTTCTAGAAGCTGTGCTAAGAAAATAATCTTCATATCTGGTAAGGAGGTTACAACTCTCACTTGTATTTTGTTTTCTATTGCAGCTGAGATGATGCATAGGGATAATGAGAAACTCCTCTGTAATTACTACTAGTATCTGGGACGGGAGAGGCAAGAATCCTCTTAAATATCCAGACTCTCAGTTCCAAGTGATTATGTGATTATCCTTTTTGCAAATAAAAAGCTCCTTAAATTTTCATTCTTTAGAAGGTTGTGTGAAGAGAATTGGTTAAAATGACTGGTTGCTCTTCAAAGCCTTGCAAACTTTATGCTTTGCCAGATCAGCAATGAGATTAGTAGTGGGGTGATGTGGAAAAAATACACTGGCATGGATGGTTTCTTTTCTGCCAATGAAAATGTAAGTGTGGATTAATGCCTGAGATTTATAGTTCAGTCTTTCTGTAAATCTGCAGAAGTTATTGCTCAATGGTATAGTACAGCAATGTGTCATGTGTTCCAATAAAGATTATCCAGATGGATTTATTCCTCACATACCATGTTTGGCAATCATGTGCACATCATACTGTTTTGTGGCTAGTTATTTATGTATATGCCTATGTGTGCCTCTTCAATTCTTTCACTATATTTGATTTTATTTTTATTTAGCCTAGAATTTTATGATT
>NW_009930474.1:37701-71857 GCF_000696875.1 Nestor notabilis | reverse complement strand
GTGTTACTTTAAAACCCAGCAGCTTGAGAGGTTTTTTTAAATTTACACAAATGTGAGGTTGTCTTAACACACTTCTTTTGATTCTTTTTTAGTCCTGTCAAAGTAAGAATGCAATATGAGCTTAGTGACTCTCAGTTGACAGTCACTATTTAAAAATGTAAGCACTTCTCTACCCAGCTCTTTAGAAGTGACGCACCCAGCTGTTCCCAGCTGTGGAAGGGTTCTTTGCAAAATGAATTCATGGAGTTAAAAGGGTGAGTTTTCTTAGGCAGATGCCAAACTTCAATTCTGGTGGAATATGTTATCCCAATTATCAGTTTTAAAGGAGGCAGCCTGAACAATCAGACTGAGAGTGTAAACTAAAATTTTTGTGTCTTTCAAGCAAATTAATTCTTCTGTCTGGAAAAAAAAAAACATTCTGGAAAATGAAGTATCCACTTTAAGAGTCTCATTAAGTACTACTAGTAAATCTATCAACTTTTTTTAGAGCTACCACAAGCCCCTGAATCCTAATGTTGAAGTTTGGTTTACAATATCAATTTTACTCCTCAATAAAATAGCATATTAAAATATTTGGCTTCTATTAATGTTTTTACTGCAGGGTTATATTTAGAACGAGGCTCAAACTGTCTTCCAAGGTAGCCGGAAGTATCTCTGCGCCTTGCAGAACTTGGGATTTGGATAAGGCCTTCAACTCTTGCTGCTCTGTACTTTTTCAAGTATTCATTATCAATCCTGTTCACTAAACGAAGTGCAAGTCCTATAAAGCAAACAGAAAACCCTGTCACACAAGTCTTGTTGAAGTTGGGATTAAGTGCATACATGAGATGAAATAATGGAGCTCTGACTCTGGCCCTGGCATTTCCAACTTTTTGATAGTTTAAACTTATCAATTTAATGTTTCTTTAACACAGTTACGTTTCATTATTTCCTAAAGTAAAAAGCAACCTTGGAAAAATTTGAATGCTGTTCTCTGTGTTGCATAAAGCTCTATGTAACTAGAGCCAACTGGAGGCAAGTAACAACTGTTATCTGTCATGTTCATCCTTGTGTTCATGCATTTCAGCTGATTTGGTTTTGGTTGGATTTTTTTTTTTTTTTTTTTTTTTTTGAGACAGGCTGTCTATTTCGCTTCAGAGATAATACTTTCTGAATTTCAAATACCAAAAAAGTTTAGAAATTAGATGCTTTTAAGATAAAGCCTGAGAAAATGAAATAGTTGCTGTGTGATGCAACTGTAAGAACATACTCTGCATCTCTTCATCCATTTGGAGTAGGATACATCTCATGGGATTTTCTTCTGATTAAATATGAATAAGTGATTATACCTATTATACCAACATTAACAATTTTAAGCATATATACAGAATCACTACCTGCCATATCACAATTATTGTCCCTTACTACACAGCTCTCTTCATTTAGGGACTGTCAAAAGGCAAGCCTTCTAGCACTGACTAGTTAAGCAAAACACAAAGCATTCTCTAGTACCCACCTTCTTTACCCTGTAATTCAGGTTACAGTAGTCCCAGTGCCAGCTTTCAGTGACAGACGTGCCTCACTAGTCTTTTTG
Organism: Nestor notabilis; assembly: GCF_000696875.1. NCBI lineage: Eukaryota > Metazoa > Chordata > Aves > Psittaciformes > Psittacidae > Nestor > Nestor notabilis. The sequence goes on along the minus strand of NW_009930474.1, from coordinate 70,284 downwards.
CGTGCAACCACTAAATGTGCAGGTATAGTAGGGTTCCTGAAAATGGCGGTGAATTGGTAGCAAAGAGTGGTTGAATGCAGGTGTAGTTCCTCCAGTGCTACATTCAGTCTGTTAGTAAATTCCTGTTCTTCATGTGGAAAGTAACTTCATGCTGTTTAGTAAATTTTAATTTCTAATTAGAACAGAGGGTTGTTTTGTTGTTGGTTTTGGTTTTTGTTCTGGTTTGTTTTATAAGTTGATGTTTCTCATTACTTTAATGTTCTTCCTGTCAAGTCTTGGGGAATATGCCGAATTTCCTCATTCCAGTTGTTTCCTACTCAGGATGCTTGCTTCTGAAGGGTCAACAAAGGCAAACTGAAATTTCTGTTCTATGGGATGAATACTACAATTGTTGGATAGAAGAGGTGGTCTTTTGAGTGGAGGGTGGTTTTCAGTGCTCTTAAAGCTCTCCAAAAAACCACATTTCTAATTGTGAAAGCAGTAATACATGTCAGTCTTTGGAAGAAGTTTTTAGGGTTGCTCTGCCTGTAACACTCAATTCTTTAAACTGACAAGTGACTTACCTGGAAGCTTGAAGTATAATTGTGAGAAACTCTTTTGGGACTTGTATCCCATTTTGTCCTTCAGGAAGAACTGCCATGTTTTGCTCAAGGGAGACAGAGTCAAATCCCCTGAAAATGGATACTTTTTTTTTTTTAAAAAAAAAGGGAGAATACAAGTCAATTTGTGGACAGGTAGCTCAGACCTGGTGTTTGCTGTTGATAATACTGAGTTCATACTTGGGCCTTCTTCTGTATTTAGTATATTTGCAGTTACGCTTTGAGCAACCTGGCCTAGTGGAAGGTGTCCCTGCCTGTGGCAGGGGGGTTGGAACTAGATGATCTTTAAGGTCCCTTCCAACCCAAACCATTCTATGATCTTATTAAATTATTTTTTTGCTTAAGAGTTCCATGCTTATAACGAGTACATGATGGAGCTGAACCTGAATTTGTTGTGCTGATTTTTTCCAAGAAAAATACATTTTTAAGAAGTTGAAGATCCTACTTCTAATTTGGCTTTAAAGAAAACTCAAACAAATCAAAAGCCCAAATACTGAACACGGAACCACCCTTTCCTGCCTTTTTATTTTCTGTAGAATAGAAAGTTGTGTATAGAAAGTTGTGTACTGGATAAAAGCCAAGTGCCTCAGTACAAGAAGCATGGTAGTAGTTAGCCCAAAACTTATACCTGTGTAAGGTCTCCAGCTTATACCTGTGTGACTGAAGAGTCAATCACCACAAAGGCTTGAGCATAAGGGTTTAAGAAAACGTCTTTGAATTCAAGTTGAGATGAAATAAATAAGACTGTTTTGTGGCTCTTGAAAGCTGAAATGCATGCCACTTAACCAAAATTTAATTAGAACAATGAATGCTGCTTCCACTTACATCCAGGGAAATAACATTTCTTACACATATGGTTGTAATAGGCTTTTATTGTGGTAACTGAGTTTCCTAGTGACACGTTCCTTGAAATGGAAAATTGAAGCACCCTAACTTTAGAATGACTCTAGAAATGTTCCTATGACTACCTAAGTGTGGAAATTCTTTTCCCTTCCGCCTCATGGACATATTCATAGAAATGGGTAATACTTCCCAGGCATAGCCATATTCTAAACATTGAAAATGCTCTATTTATTCTATTTATGATATATCTAACTTAAGGATAATTTATTTCACACATTTAACTTGTTAATACTGATGACAATTAGGCAGAGGTAAAGAAAATGAAAATAGAGCATGTTTTTTCAGACTTGTAAAACTTATGCTTAATGTAAAATATTCATGCTCATATCATTAATTTGCATAAGCTTTAAATCATTCCAGTAAAACCGTTGTAGGCAATAAAACATGTTCCAGACTTTGGACTACACCTGCTAGAAACTTACTTCCAACTCTTCAGCGCAAAGTCTATAAAATGTTGGGCATGGTGCTATTTAATCCTTCTACTTTCTGAAGTTTCTGATCATTGCCAGAAATACTGAGATTGTTATTTTTTTTTTTTTCCTGTGGAGTGATTTAACAGTTACATTTCCTTTATGGGATTATTCCTTTGCTAATGTTTGATTTACCATTTATTTATTTTGTGAAGACAATTCTGCTTCAAGAATAAAAAAACTTCTGGAATTGTGTACCAGTATCTGCAAGTGTACATGAGGAGTCTGAAGTAATTTGGGGGAAAAACACATGCAGTCTCTGTTTGTTGCACTGAGAGCAATTCAGGTAACTCTAGTGGCACAGATCCATAGCTTTGTGTTAGAATTCAAACAGTTAAGGTACAAAACTGAATGGTCTGCTGAAGAAGGTTACAGCAGCTTTCTGTTGAAAGGTGTTGATTTGTTCAGAGTCCTTGTTTTTGATCCCATCAGGTTTTAGAAGTATCTCTGGAATAAATTTTTTTTTTTTTTGGGGGGGGGTCTGGGGTCAGGGGTTACAAAACCATTATTACTAAAAGCCTTTAAAATATTTTTTTAATGCTCATTTGCTTTGTGTTAAGTGTCTCTAACCTTTTAGGAGTCCCATGGGAATCCATCTGAACCTTAGGCACTCGTATGCATTTTAAGCATGCACAGCAATCCCCTCACATCCCAGCATTAGGTACAGTAGAGAGGGGAAAGCAATTTGCATAGTACCAGTAAGTTACAAAAGAAAGAAAAACTGCCTTTTTTTTTTTTTTTTTTTTTTTTTTTTGGTGGTGACTTTTTTTATTTCCATACAAAAAAAAGTGCTGGTGTCTGAGGTTGGAAGTTGAAGGACTTCTAAAAAGAATAAGCTTGTATTACATTAATATCAATTGTATGGAAACATGAATGCAATTTCACTATTGTATTATGTTTCATTCCACTTTACATGTAAATTGTTGAAGTTCAGTTAGCTTTTCTGTAGGCAGACAACTCAATAGGAATAGCTCCTATATTTAAATACTGGGGGAAGCTGACTTCTTGAAGTTTTCCATGGATACAGAAGTTTGCCATTTAACTATAGTCTGTAAACAGAGAAGGTAAAGCTGAACAGTGGATCCTACTTCATCTGAAATTCTACTTTTGGCCATTTCTATTCCTGAGCTGCGATTGTTGCATTGCTTTCAGAGATTTCAATTCTAGCTGTTATTACTGCTTAATCGGAACTCTCACAGTATCCTTCAAAGTGGCATTAACAGGTTTCCTACTGTGGATACTGCAGAATGTAATTGGTAATGCATTAAAAAATTAAAATGTCTTTATAAAGCGCATGTCTATGTCAAGAGGGTTGCAGGGTCTTTTTCGTCTTGTCACTGAAACCAGTTAAATGAAACAATGTCTCACCATAGAAGACAAGAAGAGGTGGGTTAGGGGGAATGAAGACTGCTAGATAGCTGCCAAGCTTAACCACTCAAAGACACGATCTTTTCATGTCTTTTAAACGATAGAGATCTGTTGTCTTTAAGAAACAAAAGGGGAAAAAAACCCAAACCCTAACAACAAAAGAAAACCCAAGCAGAGAACTCCTCTCTAGGCCGAAGAAGCTGGAGGATCAAGCTCAGGATCTTCAGCCCTGACCACCCCCATGATCTCAACCGGTTTATCAACGGCTTTCCTGTACTGGGGGACACCAAACTGGAGATGGTAGCATTACGGACATGGTGTAATGAGCGCTGGGAAAAGGGGGCATGATCAGGTCATCAGCCTTCTGGCCATGCTCTATTTCATACAGCCTTGGGTGCTGTTGGCCTGTTGCTGGGGTTGCTGCTGGCTGATGTTCAGTCTGGTAGGACCCCCAAGTCCAGCTCCCCACCCCACTGTGCCATTGCAGAGTGTTAAATCCACCCAGGGGTAGGACTAGGACTTTGTCCTTGTTGAATGTCATGAGGTTCCTGTAGAGCCAGTACTCTGGCAGCCCTGCCCTCTGCCGTATCGACTGCACCCTTGCCACACTCCTGTCTGCTTGGGGAGGGAGCGCAGTATCAGAAACTGACTCAGAAAGAAAAATTCTGGAGGTTTCTGCAGCCACTTTCTGGGACTAGAGCGAAAGGTTGACTAATGTGGATGATATTTCCTCTTTCCTTTCCCTTTTAGAAAAAACATCCTGCAAATGTAAACATGTACACACCTTTGAACCCAGTATGTACAGATATGCATCAACTGACGTGGATTCCAATGCGTTATATGATAAAATATTTAACTGGGGCGGGGAAAGAGAGGCTAAGTTCAAAATACTTCTGCTGTTGCAAAGGCTGTTAAATTACAGACAGCCACTTGTGCCCTGTGAATAAATGCTGAAATATGCTTGTCAGATTGATGGTGCAGTAATATGTTCTTTTTAACTCTGTGACCTGATATTTGTAAGATGCTCTCAGCTGTGGTGGTTTTCTGAGGTGAGTGATGTATTTGGCAAAGTGCTAGCTAAAAATACCTGAGTTAACAGAAGGCACAGTATATTTATGTATGGTTTGACTTGAAGTTATGATGTATTTTCATCACAGATCTGTGCAGTTAGGGAATTACTGTACAATTCCACAAGCTAATACTAATCTGTCCAAATTTACCAGTGTTAATTACTCTAGTAAAAACCTTTTAATAGTAACTTGTAGCTTAATTTTTCAGAAACTGTTCTTTATGTATAAAATAGAAGGAAACCTTGGGTTACTTAAGCAAGAACAGGAAAATCAGAACAACTTTCATTTTGTGTATAAAATTCTGAGATCTGGAACAGTTGATGCTGCTCAGACCTGAGGTAATGGGGTAGGAGTTTTCTGAGAGATTTGTGAAGGCACCTATTTAGTCTTCACTGCCAGTACAAAGAAAAAAGAAAACAGTCAACAACAACAGCAAAACAAACAAATCCACCCAGAAACAATTCCCAAGCATTGTATGAGGAATTGGAAAAACAATGTGGTGTAAATACCATCTGAAGCTTTGGACTTTGATCACTTTTCCTTTCTTCACTCTCTCACTTCACCTCCCCAAATTCTCCCAAAATTAAATCTGTGGAACTGGAATATCTTCATCCTCATAGCATTTCTCTGACCAAAAGTAGGAATAGCTTCTGTTGCACATTTTGTTAAACATAACATCCTAGGAGTCTTAAGTGTGAGAGAGAGATGACGGATGAAGAGGAGAGGTGGACAAAGCAGTAAGCTTAAAACAAATAAACAACATGCCGCCCAGTAGGTGGCATGGATGAAGTGGATCAACTAGTCACTGTGTCCCATGTTATATGAATGATCAATGAACCAAATGAAGGGGCAGTTGGCTTTCTTGTCAACAGATGCTGTGGATGGTAGAAGTTTGCTTGAGTCTAGGGGGTACTGGAGAAGTTCACAGAAGGGAGATCTCTTAAGAATTACTTAATATAGGAAAACCACATATAGCTTGGGAAGTCTCTGAGGGAGAAGGATCTTGCCTGCTCTATTTTTACCTTTCTTTGGGCAACCACTTGGGTTTGCACAGGAGGATAGGATCCTGGGCTAGATAGAGTTTTGATCTGGCCCCTTTTGGATACTCTTGTGTGTGGTTTTGAAAAGGTCACATCCAATGAAAGCTGTTTTTAACTATGATAACCTCCTGTAAGAAGCAAAATTAAGGAAAAAATCAAATGCAAATTTTGTGGAAGCAATTAATTTGATTTGCTAAATCAATTAATCAGTCTATCATTGTTAAACTTTAGCAAGTGTGGAACATTGTATGCAGAGATACCTGAAAAGATGAATAAAATAATGGTAAGTCTCTTAATATGGACCAGGATCTAACCACTATTATATGTGACCATGTTTTGTAACAACAGGTAAAATATTATTATGAATTTTTAGAAATTTAGTATTTTATTTAACATTATTCAAAGCCATTTGAAATTTTAGGGAAAGCTTCATAAGAATAAATGAGAATGGCTGGAATTCTCTTGAAATAAGCTGGCACATCTATTTGCATATACTATATTCAGCATCATTACTTAAAAGCTACTTTCGTTCTAAAAAGATCAGTTAATTTAAGAGGTTTTGTTACTGATTGTGGCATGGGTAATGTAACTGTAAGATCACACATCAGATGGTTACGCAGAAGGCACACCCACCCAGACTGAATAAGCGCAGAATAAGATGCATCAGTAATGATACTCCTCTGCTATGCTCGTCCTGCAAAATGCTTTTTCTCTGTGCAGAACATGTTGTTCTTTGAAATCTGAGCTTGCCTCTTATATTGAATGTTGAGTGCAGTTGAGAAATCATACAAAATTCACTTAGGACTGATTCACTAGTATTTGCCATTTCATTGCAATGCTTTTATTCCTTCAAGATTTAAAAAAAAAAAAAAAAAAATCTCAGAAAAAGGATACTTTCCTTTTTATAAACAACATTGTCTTTCTGAAGCATTTTTCTCTTTCTGAAGCATTTTTCTCTTTGAGCTGTGACCAAGTTCCTTAGATTAATTCAGTCTTCTCAAATACTGCCTGTGAATGTATTCAACACATTAGTTTATTTAATAACCAGTACAAACATTTCCAGTTATCCAGGTGGTATAGTCAGTCTAGGGTGGTGATCATCACCAAAATGATGTGACTGCATTTGTAGATTACTACATCTCTTTTCTATTTGGTATTCTTTTTCATTGATCAGATAAGATTTCAAATCTGTGAATCCAGGGACAGATGGCATCCAACAGTGTGAGTCTGTGTGTCTGAGCTTGGGTACCACCTGAGCAATGAATGCACACTAGCTGCTCTCAGCTGTGCACCAGGCTGCCAGCACAGGAGGACACATCAGCTCATCACCTGGCTTGCCAGCACCACTTTGGAAGAATGTGCTATTTTAGACTCTCAAAATAAACTGAGGCAGGTATTCCATGCTTATGCTGTGTGAGGTGTCTATCAAAGTTGCTCGATAAACTTCCTTTCTTTAATGGACAGCATGAATTTTATCAGGAAAAAAGCTGGAGTGACGCACTGGTGCTTATTGGTTTTCTCAGAAAATGTATTTACACAACAGGGCTCTGTAGTGTAACAGCAGAGAAGGGGGGAAGCTGGGCAAGGTGGACCCTCAGTAAATTTGCAGAAGATGCCAAGTTGAGTGAGGGTATTTATCTGTTGGAGGTTAGGAAGGCTTTGCAGAGTGGTCTGGACAGGCTGGATTGATGGGCCAAGGTCAATTTTATGAGGTTTTATGAGGTCCTGCACTTGGGCTACAACAACCCCATGCAATGCTACAGGCTTGGGGAAGAGTGGTTGGAAAGCTGCTCTTAGAAAAGGGCCTCGGGATGCTGATTCATGGCTGAACATGAGCCAGGTTGTGCCCAGGCAACCAAGAAGACCAGCAGCATCCTGGCCTGTATCAGAAGTAGTGTGGCCAGCAGGGTCAGGGCAGTGATCATCCCCCTGTACTCAGCACTGGTGAGGCTGCACCTCAAATCCTGTGTTTGGTTCTGGGCTTCTCACTACAAGAGCAACATTGAGGTGCTGGAGTGGGTCCAGAGAAGGTAACCAAAGCTGTTGAAAGATCTGGAGAATAAGCCTTATGGGGAGCGGCTGAGGGAACTGGGGGTGTTTAGTCTGGAGAAGAGAAGGCTCAGGGGGGACCGTGTCGCTCTCTACGACTATCTTGAAAAGAGGTTGTAGTGAGGTGGGGGTCAGTCTCTTCTCCCATGTGATAAGAAATGGCCTCATGTTGGCCAGGGGAGGTTTAGATTGGGTATTAGGAAAAATTTCTCCCCTGAAAGGGTTGTCAAGCATTGGAACAGGGTGCTCCAAGGGATTGGTGGAGTGACCATCCCTGGAGTTATTTTAAGAGATGTGTAGATATGGTGCTTAGGGACATGGTTTAGTAGAGGACCTGGCAGTCCTGGGTTAACAGCTGGGCACTAGGATCTTGAAGGTCTTTTCCAACCTAAATGATTCTGTGATTCTATGAAAATTTCTTTCTTGGCTTAATTCTGTTTCAGGACAGGTGGGGAAGCAGTGAACACTGAAAATTTCTTCATGTCTCTTGTAGCCCAGAAATGTGTTTGTGTGGCTTGCATCATGTAAAAGTGACGTATTGCTGTCTGATCAGTCAGAGGAGAGAGAGAAAGGCAGGCTCACTTTTATCTCCTGGCAAAGGAATATTTTTGATGGACATGTACCAAAGACATGCATACCGTACTTACAGAAAGAGCTTTTGTTTGCAGATTTTTTTTTCAGGAAAGCAAATATATTCAAGCTCCTAGAAACTGTTTGGCCAAGCTTAATTGCATGTAGGTTTTGGCATGCAGTGCTTACTGGAACGTGTTCTTGTTGTTTGTGCATCTGTACTCACAGGAAAGACTAGGCTTCTTTATAAGCTGAAATAAGGAGCAGTGAAAACAGTGGAAGAAAACTACTAAACAGTGTTTTTTCTCTCTGTGAGAGAGTAAGCCAGCTAATTACTTCAGGTTATTTCAGCTCTTGGTACTGTGACTTCTTTGTTAATGCTATATTATGTTTAATGCTATAAATGTTTAATTATGGACTCCTTTCAGTTTCAAAGCAAGTGTATTAAGATTAATTTTTACCTGTATAATATTCTAGAATCTGCTTTTACTGTAAATGAAGATGGGTAGCATCTTCTCAGTTTCTAGTTCGTTGGCTGTAGGTGGTCTGTGTGCCACCACTGTTGTCATTCAGAATAGCCTTCAGATAACTCTCCAGCTAATTTGGGATGTGCAGTGAAGATGCTTTCTCACTGTTTTCGTTCTCCGTTACTCAGCTGTCTCTGCCAGGCAGCTCACAAAACAAACAGTTTTTAACACACAAAACACTGGGTTAACCTCAAAGAGTGCACAACTTTGAAGTAGGGGACAGGTGACAGTTATAAGAGGTTAGTATTTAATGATATTACAGAAAGTGGCTGTAGAGATTTCCATGCATTTGCTTATTAAAAGTGTGTAATGCCCTGATCCTTGCATACAAAAATAATTAGTGGGTAATTATTAGAAAAAAAATTACCTTGTACTTTCCTTGGTGGTGGAGGATATAGTGGAAATTAGTTTATAACCAGGATTTGAAAGTGTGTGACTCCTTAAGTACTGGTCAACATATCAAGATACAGGGACAGAGACTAGAGTATAAGACAAACTGGATATAGACAGTCAACTTAAAAGCCTTGTAGAAGAGAGACAGCAGAAGAAGTACTTGGCTCATTAAACAAAGCAAGTTGCAGTCCATTCTAATCTTTGTACCTGAAATAAAATTAGTAATTATTTAAAAGAGTAAATATTAAATAATTGGATAATTATATGTTTAATTTTTTATAGATAATTGGGTTTTTTGTTTGACTAAAGCTCTTACCACTGGTGGTACTCTCTGGCCAGTCTTGTGAAAGCACTTTGGCAAGGCTCAGTTGTACTCGTGAAACACAGGGTCCTGTATGCAAGCCAAAATTAGCAAAAATAAAAGCCTTTTTGAAGAAAGCAGAATTTCAAAACAGTTTTTATTTCTGTAAGTTGCTCTGGAATCATAAGCGTGTTAGTGAACATATTTTTGAAGGGAACTTGTATGTCACTCAGAATGAGTGTATTTGAGATTTTACACATTGTAAATCAGCATAGTGTGAATTTAAATGTGCATTTATGTATTTTAAAAGGCCTGTTTACTTCACATCCAAGCTGCTGATTTCTATCCTAACAGCATTCATCAATGCTAAAATTTCAATGTCACTGCTTAAAAAGGTAAGTGATTTGGGAGTGATTTTGATAGGAGTTTTTTGTCTTGGCAAACAATGGTACCTCTATGTTTTTAATTTATTATTCTTTTCCTGGTGGCTTTTCTTTTTGAAGCATTACCTGATTTTTTTGGTAACTCTATTATACAAAAATGTTCACATATATTCAGCTGTGTACCTATCCTGTGTCTGTTTAGGGTTTTTCCTTCAGGGGCTTAACTAATAACTGTGCTACTTTTAATAATAGTTCCAATAATTGCATACTTTACATTCTGTCCAGAGTTAATGCAACAGTTCTGGATTTTGTTCCCTAGCACAAACTTCCACAGATTATTTCCTACCTGAAAAAAAAATTGGGGTTCATACTTCTACATGTACTCAACGTGTTGTTTTCCAAGTGAAGAGCTTTTGATGTGGTATAGCAGAAGACTTCGCATTCATTTTCTTTCTTTTTAAGCAATAAATATCTGACTACTGCAGTGGTTCTGAATCAGTGTTTTCCAATAAATTAACATCAAACAGATGGCTGGTTTGTTATATCACAAGCTGTTTTTGATAGTACTGATTTATGTTATTAAAGATGAGGCTTGCATAACTTACACTGAAATATAGGCTATTTTCAAGTATCTTAGAAAACTTGTATACTGTATTACTCTGACATAAATGTATTTCCTTGATGATGAAGACTGTTGTATGTTTTTGTACTTTTGCTTGCTAAAAAAAAATCTACAACAGTGACTTTTATTAAATTAATTTTTAACATGTATACTCTAGCAGGTTAATTGGGCCACTAACTGCACCTGCACTGAAATGTAGATAGGATAATAAGTTAAGAGCACTCCAGTATTTTTTTCATGTCCTTCTCCACCTATCCAATGCTATGCAGCAAGAAAGTGAAAGCATATTGCAAAAACCTTTGAGTGTCATGCTAATGTGGTCAACAGTTTGCCATCTGGCAACCAAACATGATGATAATGCTCAAGAATGATAATGCTCCCATGTATGGTCAAGGAGTGAAGGTATTTCTATTGAGTTCTTTTGTCCTGTACTTTATGGTTGGTTGCCTTCCTGTCAAGGAGCAGCTGAGTTTTGCTGCAGTTTAGCAACCTATTCCTAAGCCATCTACAGAGACTGATTTATCCTCTCCGTTGGAGGATGCTACTGGTTATGCCTCCATTGTATGTGGTAAATTTCTTGTTGTAGTTCTGTTAACCTGGAGGTGAAAAGGAGGAGGGGAGAACTTGAAAGTTACTCTGAGTCTCACTGTTGCAATGTGCCTCTTGGTGATGAGACCTCTGAGATGGCTTCCTTTGTGATTCTTTCCCAGTTGTAATTTGTCTCGGGTAGGGCTAAATTAGAATTAAGTGTAATCAAGAGGAGAAACATCCAGGCAGTTTTATCACACTGCCTTTGCATTTCTTATCCTGTCTAGATTATCAGTCTTAATTGGGAGATGATAAGGTCTTAGCTTTCCATTGAGTTGTAAAATAGTGAATATAGTGACAATGCTGCTTGCTGTTCTTGGGATTTCTGAATAAATTGTGCTAAAAACTTGAGATCAAAATGGCAGCTTCCATAGATAAACACTTCCAAGGTAGCAGGTCTGGATTTAGCAGTTGCTAATGTAACATGCATACAGTCCCCTATGAAGCTGAGCCTTGTAGAAAACTGGTGCCATTGACATACTTTGCAGTTTGACCATTAGTTTGCTTTAATAGTGCAATGATTAAATGTAATAATAATTGCCAATCACAGGGTTTTCAGAAGCTATGGATTCCCAGATGAGAGTCTCAAGGTTTCTGTTAACCACTTCCAGAGCCCAAGGGTTACATCCTGGTGCTGTGGTTTGATCGACTTCTGGGAAAGATAGCTTACAACCACCATGTGTGTTTTAAGGAGCCTTTTTTGCCAGTGCTTCATCTGGCTAGACAGTTGGTGAAATTCTGCAGATGGCTAACTGTAGTTTCCAAGAGTTGGTGCACATAGTATCTTCTTTCTCATGAGAAGGAAGGTTCCCAGTTTAGCATTTACTCATGCAGTCATTAAAGATTTCGGGAATACTGCCATGGCCTCACTTGGAGCGGAATCGGATAGTTTTGTTCCACTCCCTCCTTACCATCAGACTTAGTTGTAATAGCTTGTTGGAGCATTTTGGTGCTGTCTTAATTGGTGTATTAAGCTATTTTTTTCCCTCAGTCATCAGTTTTGTGTTACGAATTACATACTTCATGAGTACCAGTGAAAGAGAGGTGTGAGATCATCTATACTTCACTGGCTGGGATTGTTTTCCCATATCATTAATTTTGTTCAAGTTTTTATTGTCAGACTCCTCTAACTTTACAACAGAAACTCCTAAGTGAGTAATAGCCCATTTGGTTTCAGTAGGTTGGGATGCTGTAAGTGTAAAGTCTTCAACTTCAGAGGTATATGGTCAGACTAGCTTATTCTCCCTCCCCTTCCCTCCCCCCTCCAGCCCTTTTGCCTCCCACACAGGCTTTCTAACATTCTGGCAAAGGAAGTAGTTGGACTTTTACCCATTTTCTCACTTTGTAGTAAAGAAGCATTCATTTTTCCAACATTAAAAACTTGGCCAGAAAACCTGGCCTAAAAAGCTTGATGTTTTGAGCAAATGTTTAAAAATACCCTCGAACTTGGCTGTTTTAAGTAGCCTTAAAGCACTCTTGTCTAGTGGGGTGAACAAATTATCTTTCCCCAAAATAAGGTAATAAAGAAAGCTAATACTTACCCAGTAGTGTTGATAGCAGCTAATTGAATTTAGTAATTTCAGATGTTACAGAAATTAGTCTGAAGCCCTAAGGAACCTGGATAAGAATAGTTACATCTTTAAGGAGCTCCCTTACATGTGGATGTGGCAGGAGCTGAGAATGAGAGGTGAGAATTGTGGCAAATATGGAAATTAATACCTGCTTATTTTAGATCTTGTCTGTTGCCCAAGACAAAAGGGTACGTTTCTGCTAAGAGTACACTTTGTGTATTTTGCTCCATTTTTGCTCCATTTTTTGTATCTTGTTTTTGTTTTAGATTGTGTTGCTGTTTCACGGCATATCTTCTGGGATAGCTGGTTCAAGGGAATACATTCCTTTTCAGTATTCTTTTCTGATAAGGATGAATTGATTAGCATCTGACTTTGCATTCATTGAAGTGCTGTTTCCTGGCTTTAAATATGTCTTCACAAAGGAAGGGGCAGATCAAGAAAACATAGGAAATAATAAAGTTTGGTTTTATCTGTGTACCTTACTTCTTCAGGTGTATATGCATCAACCTGAGTTAATAGAGAACTGACTTCAACAGAGAGAAGACAGGATCAGTCTGTTTCATACATCTGTGCTCTGTGTGATGAGTGATGATGTTGTGCTCTGTGTTGCTAAGGTAACCCAAAGAAACAGAGAAAATATGGCAAAATTTCAAAAAGGAAGCATTCTAATTTCTTCGGTGCTGCTTCTTTGCTTGTGAAATGTTTTGCCAAAATATTACTGAGAAAACCCAGTAGTCCTTTAAAGGTTTTATTCCAGATGTAGAGACTAAACTAAATGATGCAGTCATGTAATAGTGATTTATTTCTACTTAAGGACAAATTCCAATATCACTGTAATATGTTTCCAAAATCTTTATCATGGAATAAACTGTACTTACCTTGTGCCTCCATTGTGTCATCTTTGCTCTTTCAATCTCTATAAATAAATCTAAATTCTTTCCAAAATCCTAGCTCTATGTCACTTTCCCAAAAGCTGTGCCTTTAGTAATGCCTCCTCTAAACTGCTAAAGCATTTGTTCTTTGACAATATAACAGAAGTTGAGAATGAGAAGAGGGGCTGGGGTAGACAATGCCACAGTTCTCTGTCCCTCCTGTACAATAATTTGGCCAGCACTAAGTTGGAATTGCTCTAGGGAAAAAAATGAGCCACCAGAAGTCTGTGACTCCCAGTTGCTGCATATCCCATGTACCCCAAAAATGCAGGGTGTCAGTCTCCTCTTAGGAGGATATATCCATCCTCGTGTATACCTGGCATTTATGGCTCTTGGTTCCCCTGAAGAGGTGATGAGTGAGTGGACTGAAGTCTGGATTCCTTCCCACTCACGGGGTATGGATAGGACATCTGTAGTTTCTGCTATTTATTCTCTGAGTCACCTCTGCACTGAGTTGTTTTCTGTGTATGGTTACAACAGCAACCAAGCAGATAGCCTTTTGGACTGGTGAAGCTTGACGTTAGCACAGCTGTGAACGTAGTAATACCCAATATAAGTTACTGTCAGTCACCTTTCTTTATCAGAAGATACATTCATTGCCAAATGTTGGTATAAATTATACAGTATAGACTCGAGTTGGGTTTTTTTTTATCTTTCATTTTGCATATACCAAGAAATTAAATAAAACTCACTATTGAGTGTTATAATCTGTGTTAAACTGTGGTTTTGCTTATGCACAAGGCACTTGTACATCACCACCTGTTTCCTTGACATAAAAATAACAAAGGATTACATTTACCAAATCTTTCCCTGGGCATGGACCAAGGGAGGAGATTGAATGCAGGAGGTACTGTTGGTTTTGTTGTTGTTTTTGTTTTTCCTCCTGTCTGATTATAGAGGCTATAAAAACCTCTCTGTCTCTGGGAGCAAGCAAAGTTGTATGACCTGCCAAATCCTAGCTCTTCCCAAGGCACCACCTCTTAATACTTTATCCAAATTGAACAATTGTATTAATCCTGGGGGTTGAGGACAAGAGAGTGCACACAGGCAGTTGCTATGGAGTAGCTGGTAGATGGAAAATGTTTACCCTAACTTACCTTGAGGTAACTTGTTTATCCGTACCTGGACTTGGTTCATAGAGGTGTCTGATGCTTAGAGGGAATAAATGAGTCAGTATCAAGGGCTGTTCTACAAAATTACCTCTGCTACCTGCCTGTGGGAAGAGGGGATCTTGAAATACTTAAGTAAGGTGTAAGTGTGGGAGTAAAAAGGACAACGATTTTTTGGAAATATTTGATTTAATAATGGCAAAGAGGTGTCAGTGTCATGGTTTAAGCTTTCAGCTTCATAGAGTAAGTGAATTTTAGTACTGTCTTGAAAAAATGCTGAGAGTTGCCATGGTTGCTGCAGTTTAGCTAAAGCAAATAGATACTTTATACAGAATATTTTTTTGCAAAATGCTGTTGAACTATTTCTGTGCTAGTTAACAGCTGCACCTTCCTGTGGTTTTATATATATATTTCTAAATATTTATAGGATTGTACTTAATTGCCTGTTTTGATACTTATTTTTCCAAGTGACTCCCCAGATATACCAACTATTCCTTTTGGAAAGAGTACTAGCGTGATTGTGTGTTCTCCATATGGGCATCTCTTCAAATTTATCTACAAAAGTTGCACAATATGATCTAGTTTGGGGTGGAGGGAAGTGAAGGTAAAGGATATTCAAAACTAAATGCAAGAGAAGTTAACATAGATGATGATCCTGGTGATCAACAGGATGTGCTCAAGTCAGTTATTCTTGGGACGGGGGAGTGTAAAATCAAAATTTTGAGAAGCTACAAGGAATGAAAAAGGCAGAAGTGGTAACACTTAGTATAACCATGGTGCAAGGATCAAATGGATTATGTACAGGTAAAAAAAGGGGGTGGGATGGGCAACAGGAAGATAAAAGAAGGAGAAATTCAGCAAAGTAATATGCTCCAACATCTAAAAACTTGTCAACAACTTCTTTTGGAAGTTATAAAAATCTGTAGGGTATGTAAGTAGTGGTATCTATCTATCAATCTACTTAAATTGCTGTCTATTTTGAAATGGGATTTTTGTTTTGTTTCCTCGAGAGGCAGTTAATTTCACCTCTGAAATTCAGATGTCCTCCTGAATGTGAACAAACTTATTTCCTTTGAGAACTCTTTTAACACTTTGTATGAGCTTGGAGTCAACTCCACAACTTCTAATTCTTTGTGTGGAGAAACCATAATTTCTCATAAAAGTCAATGGATGGTCTCCTGTTTCTTGGACAAGTATATGGCATTTGACTGGCACATAGCTTTACGATATAGAATGCTCACTATTTATTTTGCATAGATACTAGTCTAGACCTGGCATTTAAAGCAACAGACTGGAGAAAAATTCTGTATTTGCCCTGGAAAAACCAACCAACCAACACAATAGAAGGAATACTCAGTTTACTTACCTGTAATTAGTGAAGCTGATGACTTTTAGGGCTTTTTAGGAATGGAGAAAGTAAAAACACTAGAAGGAACCAGTTAACAAAGCTACTCTATTTATAATAAATACTTTAATATAGCTTAATATTTGAGCAGGAAGCTGCAGGATCCTATCAGTTTCCTCCAGCTCTGCAAGTTGCTGCTGAAGCAATGCTCCATCTGTCTTCCCTTGCCCACCCCTGAGACGAGAGCCAAGGAGTGCTCAGGTTATCAGCCAGGCTACTCCCCAGGTTTGTTCTTCTGGGGTTGGTTTTGGGGGGTTTATTTTTTATTTGACAGGTATGTCTTCTGCCCTACACTGTCCCGAATATTTACCTTCTCTTTAGGAGAACCTGTAGATTAGACTGGGATATTAGGAAGCTGGCAGAGTTGGACCACCCAGGGAGGGGTCGGAAAAGAGTGTGAGGAAATGGATGATGTGTTTTGTGACTTGCTGGGGCTGATACACATTTCTAGAAGTGCTTGTTTTTGTTTTGATAAGGGATTTAAGAATAGTGTGGAAGCATAATGGGTGAGATCAGCAAGGAAGCACAATGCTCAAGAGGCTTTATAAGAGGACAGGCTCTGAAGTGATGGACGGGGATGCTTTCCCATGGAGGGTGTTGGCCAGCTGAGTTCCCTCTCCGCCTTTTTCCTCTTGGGCATCTCTTCTCCACCCCCCCAGCTCTTCATTAGTAGGTGAGGGTGCGGGGCGAGGACAAGCTGCTTGGTCATCAGGGTCCACAGAGCTTTCAGCTGTTAGCCAGGTTTTTTTGTAGGGGCATGGAGAAATGCTTTCTGCTATCATTTTTTATATATATGTCATAGGGTCCAGTGGATGTGTTGCTATGGAAAACATATGTTCTTTTCATAGTCAAATAGAAATGTGCATTTCCAAAAGTTGTTCTTGAACACTGCAGCCATAATCTAACTGTTCTATTTCCTGTAATCTCAGCAGTGAGCTGTGGCTCGTGGCATTGAGTATCAGTTCACTAAGAATCCAAGTGCTGGAGGAATGTCCTCATGTTTCTGTACCCATGCAGCAGCCCCATCTTCCACTGGAGCTTTTCTATTCTCAGCAGCACGTGGGAATTCAGTGAAATCTGATAACGGCAATATTAATAGCACTTGAGTAGGTGGCCAAAGAGGTTGAAATTTAGCACAAGCTCGCTGCTAGTTGAACAGCCAGCATTTGTCTCCTGCGCAGCATACCTCAGCGGGGGTGGAGAATCCTTCAAACCCTCTGACATCCTTCTCGGAAGCGTAAGTGAAGCTTGTCGGGGTTGGGCTAACAGACCTGGACCTCGGTGAGGAGCTTGGGAGCAGGCTTGTTCTGCAGCCTGCTGATCTGCTCCAGCTCCCAGGCTGGGGTATGGCTCTTCCAAGTCCTTCAAGGGGCAGCTGAGAGGTGGAACTGCTGCCTTCGTGTATAGAAGTTCAGAAGGAGAGCATGGATGCTTCTTTTTAAACAGAATTCTGTTCAGGTCCTGTGTTCGTGAGATCTGTAACACAGAGGAAGGGGTGGAAAACAGATAGCTTGGGCAGCTGCTGGGATTTCTGGAGTATTCGTCAGCAAGGGAAGGGCTTGGCATGGGGCAGGGAGCATTTGTCACTTGCACATTCCTTTCTATCAGTGGGAGTGTCTCTGTCCCTTCTTTCTCCCTGTAAATGGGTTTAGATTTGTTTTATCTTTTTGGCCATGACCATGTGGCCTCTTCTCAGCTGATAACCCTCATTTAGGGGAGAAGGGTACTCTGATGTGGTGAGTTTTTTTGGTGGCATATTTTTTTGTTAAGAATTTTTTTAATTATAGATTCATATCTATATTTTAAGTATGTTTCTATATGAGAAATAGAGCCTCGGAAAGCCATGCTTTCTGAATGGGGTGCTGTGAAATCATCTTCCAGAGTTTTGCTCAGACTTCTGGTATCTCAGATTTGGTCTTGAGCTCTACATTGATGTTCTCCCTGGAAAATAACAAAGTGAAGTGTCAAAGTAGGTTTGACATCATGAGTTGCTAGTTGCTGGAATTTAATATGTATTAGGATGTGGGGGAACCAAACTGTATAATGTGTTAGAGAAACAAAATCCTAACTATTGAGTTCATTTCTCACAAGTTTTGAAATAAGTCAAACTTAAAGGAAGCTATTTGAAAGGTATTGTGCTTTTGTAAGGAGGCACTGGAGAGGTGTCTGTGTGTCAGTATTGCCAATGGATATATTTTATAATTGGTTCAAATCTAGCTCATGCTTTCTTAAAGTACTGTGGCCTGCTAGCTACTGTAAGATACATGAATGTCTTCTATGATTTTTTTTTTCTTTTTTTAAATATCTGAAAGTGCATTAAAATAATCCTAGCAAGCTCTCCTTGCTCCTTGGAGCTAAGGGTCAACAGATGAATGAATAGAAAGCACAGCTCACCTCTGGCTGGGATTCCATCACACAGGGACTCCTTGACCAAGCTCCCTGCCTGTGTAATTCAGTTATGTTGGCATAACCACAGGGGCAGCAAAGAGGAGAGGCTGGAAGAGAAAGGGAGACCAGGAAATCATCAAGCTAGAGCTGCTGCCAAAGTCTTTGTATTGTCAGGCAAGGGCCTTGGTGACTAATTCTGCTATTTAACCTTGAGCAAACAGTAGAGCTGAGAATAAATTCCTTGAGCTGTGGCTCAGCCTACTGATCTGCTGTGTCACTTTGCTTTCTGCTGTTGAAGTGGTCATTGTTAGAGAAACATCCATTGGTCCGTGCTGGCTGGGCATAAGTCATGTCTGTGAATGTGTTGTGTCCAAAGGCAGAGGAATTATTTGGTCTCTAAGGGTATCACCTGCTAACAAGTGAGAGAGCTATTTCTGTCCCATTTGTCTTTTTTCTGTTTGCTGAAGGATTAATGTAGATTATATGATTTATACAGAAGGTATTATTTCTCCACAGGTGGTTATTTCACATCTTTTTTGCATCAGTGTTCAACTTGGATTTATGTAGTTGTGCTTCACGATTATTATAATATCCCCCACGTATTGTTATCTTATGCCCTTTAGACTTTCATGCTGCATGTCATAGATACCTTCCAGGGTAGCTAATCTTGAAGTTGTACATAAACTGTTATTGTGAAACTACTGCCAACAATTAAGATTCATGCTGTGTGAATTAAAGTTGTACTTCTAAAATTTTGAGACCTCTTTGTTAGCTAGGATTTGGCATTGGTGTTAGGTTAGGTAAAATAGAAGAACTGTGTTGCTTTTCTTTTAAGCTTCAGAATGAATGTTAAAATGCTGAGACTGTGACAGGAGCAGATGAAGGATTTGTAATCAAATTATTTCTGCAAGATCTTAACCGCTGTCCTTAGCAGCTTCCTTTCCTTAGTTCAGACATCTGTAGTGAAGTGGCATTGTTAGTGAAAGGAGATGTAAAAACCTCTGGGAAGACAGAAGGTAATGTTTGAAATGACACAAAGTGATTTAGTAAGTGATGTTGCATTGTCACTTAGAGAGGAATGCACTTCTTTCAGCTGATTGTTTTAAGATGCAGCCTTGGCTGTGCCCTACTGAGCAAAGAAGCAGCCTGCTCATAACTTTCAGCATAATGGCATTCATCTGTTTAGACCATAAATTAGGTTACACAGAATAGTATTTTCATAAAGAATATAGTCTGCATGAACTGAGCTCTCTGATGGATTTGGATAAAAACATCAAAATAGCAGAGTTATTTCACAAATGCCCAATGCAGGTTTGGCATTTATTTGGATTGATGAAGATACTTCAGCAAGTGGATTACCCTTTCAGTTACTAGAATAGGTTTTACAGGACAAACGTTTCTACAGCCAGTGCTGTGTCAGCACTTCGGTGCTACGGACATAGTCAAAATAAGGTTATAATTGTCCAGGAGTGTTTTAAAAGCTTACAAGCTACATTGCTGAAGTTCTGGCATGCCATCTTCCAAGTGCTTTCTTCAAATACAGTGTGAGAAACTGAGTGTTTCAGCCCTGTGTATTTAGAGCCAGACTTGCAGAGGTGAGAGCAGGAGCTTGCTGTTGGGTAGCAACAGGTTGTCAGCGAGGGCATGATCACACCTCCTTTCACAGCAGTGAAGAACTTACGATGTTTGAGGTTGGTGACTGTCTTGTCCCCTGCTATGTTCTATAGCTGTTCAGAGCTATACACAAGACCCTAGCTGAATTCTTTGCATAGTTCTGTACAATATTTACATTTTTATAACACTTTAGGAAGGAGAACTTCTAAAATTATATGCCTATTGTTTTACACAGATTCTAGGTCAGTACATTCATCCAGAATCCTCCTTTTCATTGCTTAAGTGCCATTGTAAAATTAATACATGCATATATAAATGAGAAACTGATTGTTCTAGATTATCGGTGTTTTTGTTTTGTTCTGCTTGGACTACATCTATCATTACAGGTTGCTAAAAAGGTTTAGAGACCAATAGGTGTAATTCAGAGAAGGGTGCAAGTGAAGAAACTTTGTTCACAAAGAGTAAACATCTTGTCCGCTTGTTTCTGTTGTTAGCTGACCAAACGTGAATGGAGCACTGTCTTATTCAAGTGTGTGAAGTATCTCTCTGTCTGCATTTTGGGTCTCAACTGTGCTCACTGGTTTATCTGACTGTCCGAAGTTTTTCACTGTTTATAGTCCAAGTACACAGGGCAAACAGTTAACCTAAATGATCTCAGAGAACTTGTAGAAAGCAGAAGTGACCATAATGTTCAGTGATGTAGCTTTCCTCTATGTGAAGGTTGGCAACCTCTTGAATACAGGCTCCAGCTGATTAAAGGTGGAGTTTTTCACTCCTCCTAGAACTGTTGAAGTTTCGAGCAAACTTGACGGTATCCTTCGCAGGGGCCTCGGCTTTCATAATTGCAAATAACAGCAGAAATTGTGCTAGCATAAGGCTTTCAGACCTTCAATCCAAAGAATGTAAACCTTTTAAAATGCTCTCTGTTGGATTTGAGAAGCATAATGCTGATACACACCAGCACAAGAATAATTTTCTATCCTTTGTTTAGGAAACCAACCTGTCTCTAGGCAGCACTTGGTGTGTTCTGCAGCATGGGCATGGTAAAGAAATCCGTGTACTGAAGAAAAGGAAATTTTTTTCCCAAAATAGTCTCAAGTGAAAAAAGAACAACAATGCATTTCAGAAATGTTTATTATTATGTTAGAACAAAATTATACGTATTGCACATTAAAAGAGAGGTTCCTTACTATCCATGAGAAAGAGGTTACTGACTACAAAGGCAGCAGCATTGCTGGCACGTGATATTAAGGAAGCTGCATCGAGGACTTGCAGGTCAGATCCAGCTCAGGACTTTGTGTTCCTGGCAGCCTGATGTCATTATGATGTCTGGACAGGCAAAGAAGTTACAGCTGCATGAGTGGGAGTGGGTGCTTTCAAACTAGGAGGAAAGAAGCAGGGACAGCGTGTGTCCCTGCATCCCTGCTGGTTGTCACATTGCATCAATTACTGTATTTCTGTGGAGAGTACCACCTATGCTGACTGGGCACTGTCATCATTTTGCTAACTCATAACTGTCCCCTGAATGGTTTATTCTACCTTTTCCCTGCAGCCTTTACTAGCTTACTCCTAAATGGGCAGAAACAGGATAGGTGTCCAAATAAATCACTGGTCTGACCTGTTGCAGGGCTCTGTGTAGGTCTTTCAGACACCATAAGTTAATTCTCCACTTTTTTGTTTGAACCCCTTCACTGTGCTGCATATGAGGCTTGACCCTGAACCAACCCCCAACCAACAGTGTCTGGGGCAGTGAAAAGTTATATTGGCGTATTTAAGCCATTTGCCCTTCCATAACTGCAGGCAGTGTAAGCAGGAGTGTTGTTCAGCTTCTGTCTGCAAGTCCAGCCCTGAATATTTACACCTGGGGACTGAGTCTGTGGTACCCCACCTTTGGGAGGTTCCCAACCAAAAAGTTTCTTATTCTTGTTCTTAACATGAGCAGGAGGATAACAGCACCACTGTGTGTGTTGGTGAGCTTCCGAGGTCTGCCACTAATTGTCTATATGTATAAAAAGAAGCTTACTGATACTAGCATACTAAATATTTTTTCAATAAACACACATCTTGCATTAAAGCAAACCAAACTTCTACTTCCAGCCCTATAGCATCTCTTTCTAGATGTCCCAGTTTGAGTTGCTCATTCTTTTTAGTCTGAAAAGTTCTCTCTAGGTTGAAGCATTCTCTGTGTCTGAGGCCAGTATTTTAGAAAACATAATACAATCAAGGAAAAACAGTTGCATCTGCTTTCATATGGAACTGAAGATCTTCCTGGGTAATGGAGGCTGTAGTTCCCAAAGTCATTAGCTTGTTTCCACTTTTATTTTGTTGGTAACTAAAAACCTTAGTTAATTAAAAAAGCCTAGAGCCTTTTGAAGTACCTCTCAAGTCGGAAACTATGATAGATCAGCTAGTTTCTGGCTTAACATATAACAATTGAAATAGTACAGAGTTATGACTAGGAATTCACAGCAAAATACTTTTCTTTTGGAACAACCATAGTTGCATATTTTATATTGGCCTCTAATTTGGCTTGAAAAGTTTTAAATCTTGAATAATAATTAAATTTCAAGTCAGATATTTTAAACCTGTTTGTTTTGTTTTTCTTGCCTCCTGCCCTGCTTCAGACCGGAGGAGACCAACAGAAGAGTGAAAAATGTAAGACATGTACCTTAATGCTTTCTGAAACAAATTCATACTAACTGTGACTACATAGTTTTAAAACACTTCTTTTTATTGCACTATCATGTTAACCTTCAGCTGTTTTTATCTGATACAAGTTAGTTCTATCTTACGATGGTCTCTATGCCATTTACTTTCCCAAATAAATGTAATAATTAGAAACAAGACCTACACCTGCTTGCTGGAGATACATGAGATGCATCATAACACTCTTTAATTGGTTTTGATGGAGATCATAGCTAATACTGTAAACAAGATTTTACAACTCATTGGGGAAAACATCTTTAACAGCATGCTGAGGTTCTTTTATACTGGTATATGGTACAAGAGGAAAGTAATTAAGCTTATATTTGGTTTTTTGTTTGGTTTTAGGTTTTGATTACATTATACTGGCTTGGGAGAAAAGCTCAAAGTAACCCTCATTATAATGGTCCATACCTCAATCTTAAAGCATTTGAGAAGTTATTAGGGCAAGCATTGACTAAGGTAAGGAATAAATAAGTAAACAAACAAACAAATAGCATGAATTTTATAGTTTGCCATACATTACAACATCAACTGTAACCAATTTCTTGGGGGGTTAGTTTTATTCTTAGTATGGACAACATAGCCTTTTGATTTGTTTATTTTGCTTGCTCTCAAAGTCCATGTGAAAGGAAGGATTTTTAGCTTGCACCAGTTCTTCTGCTACCCATATAATCCCATAATTCAGATTGATGAATACTCTGATGAACGATGAATTGATTGAATACTCTGATTGATTGAATACTCTGATGTAGTAGATGGCGAAGAGGCCATTCTTGCTTCCCTTTGGATAAGATAAGATAAATTTAAGACATTGTGTTGAATCTTCTATTCAAGCTGTTGTATATGTTGTTTTTAGGGGTTTGAAAGTCTTAAAGTTCGTGCACTCAAAATGCATTCTAAAAATTTTAACTGAAAACTCGATAGTAGCATTTGCATTTTATTGCAATTATTGAAAAAGACCTTTCAAAACTTACTCTCACAGGCACTTGAAGAGTCCAGCCACCTGAACAGAAGTGGCAGGGATAGTGGATACGGTGATATTTGGTACGTTGACCGGGGAGAGCCCTTTCCGTCTTCATCTAGCCATAAAAGAGACGATTCCTTTGATAGCTTGGACTCTCTTGGTTCAAGATCTTCCACAAGCTTTTCATCAGATATAACCTTGAAAGGTGGCAGTGAAGGTATGGTTTCCTCTTTTAAATCTTTTGTTGACATATGTATTATGAATGTGGGAGAAGACAATGTATATACCTAGTACTTCAGGCACTCAAATTGGTTTGAAAGGCAACTCTAGTTCTGAAACTGCTGCAGTTGCATTCTGCTTCAGCAAATATTGACTTTTAACAGTTGGTAGAAAAAAAGTAATGCTTGCATTACTTTTCCTAGGAAGGGTTTCTGGGACTGTTGCTCTCACTGCCATGTTAGTGTGTGTGAACGTGCAAGATATTTTCCCACAGTTCAGGAAGGGAAATTGTTATAGTTGACATCCTGATAGGATCACCTGAAAACTAAACAATTGCAAAAGTCTTTTGCCTTGTTCCTAGTGTGGATATGTCAAACCTCTGTCTTCACTCTATTTGTGAATATTCAATATTCAGTAGGTTTTTTTTTTCCCGCCTAGGTTAAAAACTGAACAACAGATGTTACTTTTGATAGCTTGTAATGGAAAGAAAGGTAACAAGGAGAAAGTTTGTTACATCGGATTCCTCCAGCTGTACTCTAACCTGTGTTTCTCTCCCAGTTTTAAAATTCAGTACAAACTTACAGTATAAAGTAAAGTTATAAAAATAGTGAGCTTCTGGATTTGTTACATGTGAATGACACAAACTCATTGGGCTGAAGCCACATAGAAATTCTGATCTGAGCAAAGCAACGTGTAGCCACGCTATATATGTGATGTATTAGATATAATCACATATATATAATCACATATATCATGTGATGATTAGATATAAGGAAGAAGTTCTTTACAGTGAGGGCGGTGAGGCACTGGAATGGGTTGCCCAAGGAAGTTGTGAATGCTCCAACCCTGGCGGTGTTCGAGGCCAGGTTGGCCAGAGTCTTGGGCGACATGGTTTAGTGCAAGGTGTTCCTGTCCATGGCAGGGGGGTTGGTACTAGATGATCTTAAGGTCCTTTCCAACCCAAACCATTCTGTGATTCTACCTGGGCTTCTACTGGCGTTAATCTGGTGAGATGAGCATGTTGCTATGCTATTTGCTGGTAGCTTGTCGTTGTTAGTAAATCTGAGTGTCAAGTATATTTAATTAAACTTCTGTGCTGGTTTATGTCTAGAGGTTAGCACTTTGTTTCCTGCAGGGAGCAGTGATAGTGAAAGAATGGAAAAAATGTAGCAGTGGCTACATTGAGCTTAATGGACCTTGTCACAGCTTTGTGACAAACCTCTAAAAATACCTCTCCTACTGTCCTGTCAGTAAATTCGTGGCTGAGACACCCCAAATGTGGAGTTAAATTGATTTTAGATTTTGGTCAATGTTCTAGCCAGAAGCTTGTGTCTAGAGAATAATGTTTGTGCCTTCTGTTTTTACCCGTTTCTTCTAAGGTTGTGACAGTGACACAGACTCAGAACTGCCTTTCAAAATGCATGACTCCCATAAAGATGACAGGTCTTACCGCAGGATTTCTGTGATTGAACCGAAGCCTACCACTGATTTCAATCGCTTCTTACCCAACAAAAACAAGCAGACAGCATATGTACCAGCACCCTTAAGGAAGAAAAGGATAGAGAAGAATGAGGACAACAGGAGGAGCTGGGCAAGTCCTGTCTTCACGGACTCGGACGGAACGTTTTCAAGGTACTGGTGTGCAGACTTAGTAAAGCAGACTTTGATTTAAGACTTTTAAAATAAATTATTTCTTTATTAGTTAAAGAAAAGCTAGTGTTGCTGCAATACAAAGTGAAGTGTTAGAGTTTCCATGTTTTGACAGGGGGGATGTTTTGGTGTGGTGGTGTGGTTGGTGTTTTGTTCTGTTGTCTTCATTTGTTTGGTTTTTTTTTTATTTTTTTTATTTAACTGTTTTTCTGGCATTTAAGTAGTGTTTTGAGGCTGGTCAGACTCTAGATAGAGGGGTTTTTAATGCTCTTAAATGCAAGTTCATGAGAGGTACTTTCGGTTTCTCATTAAATTCTTCCAAAATACACTGATGAACTTCACTTGTCCAGCTTCTTGGTACATACAGATGAGATTAGTGGGCAGTTTTGGGTTTCATCATTGCCTTCGTGACTTCACTGTCTTCATTCTGTTCCTGTTTTGGTCAACCTCAGTGGACATGAAAGGAATCCTGTAGCCTCCTGCCAAAATAACAGAGCAGAGTGTGGGCTCACAAATCCAGCTTCCCTCCAGATGATCTATGAGTATGACAGTGGCTCTGATTCAGAAGATGAAAGAAGGCTACCCGACCTGGTTATGGATGACTTAGCAAATCGTAGATTTCTAGTCAAAAAGAGCCCTGTAAGCTCCACTACACCTGGACATCATTTCGTGTTGCGCAATGACTCTCCTAAATCTTGCTCACAAGAAAGTTATCCAGCTGGTCCACTAGCTGCAATGCTTGAACCACTGAGGTCAGAGATACTAATCCAAGATCCAGTAACTATTGCATTATCTAAATTTCAGTCCATAAATAACTCCATAAAGTTAGCTGTCTAGTTGGCATTTTAACAGAGCTGATAATTTGTTATGGCTTTTCTGTCAAACTTCTTATTTTTGTCAGAGGCGATAGGATGCTGATATAACCATTTAACTTAATGCTTGAACCACTGAGGTCAGAGATACTAATCCAAGATCCAGTAACTATTGCATTATCTAAATTTCAGTCCATAAATAACTCCATAAAGTTAGCTGTCTAGTTGGCATTTTAACAGAGCTGATAATTTGTTATGGCTTTTCTGTCAAACTTCTTATTTTTGTCAGAGGCGATAGGATGCTGATATAACCATTTAACTTTTTTTTTTTTTTTTTTTAAATATATCTTACTATTTCTGGTGCTGGAGTGGAATTTAGAACTAATTTGCTTCATTCATGAGGTTGAACTCCTGAGCCAAAAAGCATGTCTTTTTGCATTCTTTATGTCAAGTTGCTCCTGAAATATCTTAACTGGTTGGGTATTTTGCACAGTAACCAGAGGAGGCAGAGGCAGTTGGCTACTAAAGAGGAAAACAAACCAAAAGCTAACATTCCTTCAGAATTATCTGGGTATTTTGATGAGGACGAGGATGAAGAAACAGGCATTCCAAACATTGAAAAAGATGATCTCTATTTTCGCAAGCTAAGTTCTTCAACGGCAAATACAGTTGTTGCTTTTGACAAATTTCTTCCTAAGTTTTGGACTCCAGAAGAAGAATTGCTATGGAAAAAAATCAGGAAGTCCTCTTTCAAACCCTGGTATAAAGAGATTCAAGGGTTCAGGTGCGTTTTCATGCATGCCCCTGTTTCTCTCCTGTGTGCAAAACCTATAAATAAAGTGTAGTTGTATGACTTTATTTTTATTGCCAGTGTAGCAGCAGGATTTGTTTTCTCCTTTTCTTTTCTTCTTGCTTTTTGTTTTTTGATTTTTTTTTTTTATTATTCCCTCCTGGAGAGTAATTGAAGTATTATTTCGTTACACTGTTGCACAGTTGCCTCTGTGCATTTTACTCAATGAGTACACTTTGTGTTTGTTTTATTTTTCTTTCCCTCTGCTCATTCTCTGTGCTGCTACACAGTAGAAAAAAATCAGATTCTGAGGACGAATTTGCTTACAAACAAAGCTCTGCCATTGTTGCTAATCACCCAAGACCAAGTTTCGA
The DNA here is from genome assembly GCF_000696875.1 of Nestor notabilis. Lineage (NCBI taxonomy): Eukaryota > Metazoa > Chordata > Aves > Psittaciformes > Psittacidae > Nestor > Nestor notabilis. The sequence goes on along the minus strand of NW_009930474.1, from coordinate 42,867 downwards.
CTGGAACAGCAGTTACAGAAGAGATCAGAGCTATAAGCCAACTGCTGACTATGTGGGAAGCTCATTGTCACAGATTGCAGAAGGAAAAATCTTGGAAGCTTCTGATCAGCCCAGGTTGATATTGCTGCATGAGCTGTACTCTTGCTGCATCAAAAAGAAATGGCTGGATATGCAACAGCTGAATGAAATTAAACCATGTCCTGTAATGTTGCGCTTTTTTGGTTATTACTTTTTTTTTTTTTTTTTTTTTTTAAATTTAGCCATAAGTTGCTGGTCTTCTTGAAGATGTAAATGCAAAAGTGTAACATGCTGCATAGGGTTACTGGCTTTGTGTGTGAGCATGTAAGCGTGCTGTTTCTGAGCAGGTTAGTATGCCATGATACCTTTACATTGGTTGATGTGTGCTGTGCTACAGTTAGTGATGGTGAATGCCAAGTGGTGCAGTTGTACTGCTCGGGATGCTGCAAACCTAAAGCAAATGTATATCACAGTACATTGTGATCTGCTTGTCTCTTGCTACTTAATGATATTTTTACTTCCCTCCTTTTGTTTTATATGCTTCAGTCAGTTTTCGTTACTTCAGGCTCTGCAAAAATACTCTGACTACTTGTCTTCTGAAACGAAGACCAAAATTGATCCTGCTTCTGGCCCTAGGCTCATAAAATGTAGAAAGAATATTTCCTTTATACCAGGAAGCAATCAAGGAGATGCAGAAAATGGGTATCTGTATCCAGATTTGGAAAATGATGACTTTTTCATTCGGAAAACCGGGGCTTTCCATGTCAATCAAGTTGTTCTACAAGACCCCCGGTATTTAAAAAACTTCTCTGAGCAGGAGCCTCCCATAGAGGGTGAGATAATTCTGCAACCCAGAGAGGGCCAACCTGTGATTCCAGATTTGGAGAAGGATGACATGATTTTCCGTAAAATCCTCTCTCAGAGGAAAGAGGTGCCTTTATCAGGCGCTCCAGACAAGTATCACCCAGCATTCTTTCCTGATCCATGGAGTCTTCCGGAGGAGATACGGTCCAAATTTCTGTGTTTACTTGAAAAAAACACTACACCAGAGGAAAGGAAGAGCAATGGCAGAGTGCTGTCACCATCTTCCCGCCATAAGAAGGACGATATGCTGACCCGCAAGTTAGAATCTTGGAAGGTGGGAAGCAACACCCAGCCAGTAAATTTCATCCCAGGTCCATGCAGTGAAGACGACTGGAAGAAGTGGGAAGCAATCAGGGAGGCCAGCAAAGTTAGACACAAGAAACGTCAGATGGTGGAGAGGTCAGGTTGTGTCCTGCACGGATTGTGCTTGAGTGCAACTGAACCCTTTCCATTCAGAAAAGCATCGTCTTGTGCTGAGCCATTCGTAGAGTGCCAATCTGCTATTTGTTCGTGGTGTCCTGGACAAGCTTTTTATTTGCTTTGAATAGAAGCTCCTGACTGCAATACCATATTTTCAACAAAAAATTTACAATGTTTTCCAGTTGTAGGCTGCTATTCTAGAGAAAATATGTTAGCATACCTTCAGGCTCAAAGTTCTGAATAAGTTTCTTTTCATGGTTCAACAGAAATAGTGATTATTCAAAAGACCGTGGAGGCTAGAAATACTTTCTTTTTTCTCCCCCATATAATCGGTAAAAACACTTCTGAAACACATGAATGCTTTGATGACAAATTCTGGAAATGGGCATTCTGATATTCTTGCTTGCACCTGAATTGAAAATGCTTGTAAACTGTCCTGCCACAGTTCTGAGATAATTAGATGAGGTGGGAAAAAATATCAGTAGTGTTTTGCCCACTCTAAGTCACTGTGCATGCAAGTTGTGTGTCCATGTAATATTAAATTCCACTGTTACGTATTTTATTCTGCCAGTGTTTCTCCCCACCTCTCATACAGTCCCGATCAACACTTTCCCCTGATCCTTTCCTGATATACTCAAAATTTCTCTGACTGAATACTGGTTGTAGCTACTTCCTAGCTCTCTTCTTGGATTTTTTTTTTTTAGAGTGGGGCATTGACTATTTGCTTAGCTCAGAAAATACGGCATTGCAAGTTTCAGTTCTCCCTGCTATGCATCATTACTTTGTGACTAAGACACTTCCATGTTCCAGTTGATACTTAATGTTGCTGCATTCAGTTTTTAAGCTTAATACTGTTAACAAAGTGTGAGCTTCACAAAGGAATATTTCTGAAGTGCTTGAAAATATTTCACGTTTTAAGAATTCATTCAATAGAATAAAATACTCATATTCAAGACTACTGAAAATCCACTTGAATCACACTGGATTTATTTGGTTCTTCACTTAATGTGATAAACTTCTAAATAGGGCCTTTTATTCTTATCTATTTCAAGTATTAGTTTCATTTAATATCTAAAGTGGTTGAAGTAACAAGAAAACAGCCTCTGTAAGCATTGCTGGGACTCAAGGTAGCACTAATATTCATTTTTTGAAACAAGTATCTATTGAGCATCTTGCTTTTCAGCTGCACTGGATTAAGTGGTGCAGAATTAATACAAGGCTCTATCCGTGCAGTATTCCTAAATTGGAACAGTTGAGAACTTGTAGGCAGCCTTGTTCTGTCAGTTTTCTGCCTGACTTACACATCACGCAAGTCCTGATCTGTCTTTTGACTAGTGTCAGATCTCTGATGTGCTGTTCCATGTTGACTGGTCCTCAAGCTTTCAGTTTCCCCTTCACTTAGTGAGAGTGCTGGTGTACTTGTGGTGTTAATGTTATGAGTATCAAGATACTGAATCTTTTCTTTTTTGGTTTCTGATTTCTCAGACTGTTTCAAAAGCTTTCTGATGAGCAAGGGTAAGTTTTATAAAAGCTTGATAGATCATAATGCTGTGTTTGCCTCTAAATTTTCATGCATGCATAGTGGCTAAAAACTCATGCTGGAAACAACTTGTGCATGCTGCTTTATTGTTCTATGCTTGGGCAATTTACGTGACGAATGTAAGAGACTAAAAGCTATGTGTCTGTCAAAAGTTCTCTCTGGCATCTAAAGTATCCAAGTTAGAGTTATCAGGCACTTTGAAAATCAGCTTCTGCTGAAGTACTTGGTGTTTGGTATTTAAATTAGGCTTTAAAACATTCAGAAATGTAAAAGATTAGTAAATATCTTATTTCAAAGGCTGTACAACTATAATCTGAAAATAATTAATGACATAGTATTTATCATCGGATTGATGAATGTTCTTTGTTTATTTGTATACTTCAGGTTATTGAATCCTCAGTGGTAAACTTATTGATTAATGCCATGTGAACTTAGGCTTTGTTTGTGATGTACTGTGACTCAAAGAGAAATGCTTTTCCACTTACTGTGTCATGGCATGTTTAGTAGTTGCTTCTGCATGTAATTTTTTTTTTTTTTTAAACGTACGTTTATTTATCTCCTTATTTATTTTTACCCTGAGGCAAAACCTAGTAAATGACTAAACACTTCCAGAAGCAGCAAGAAACATTTTGGAAGAAGTTAGATGTTAAGCGAGGGAGATTCAGAAGGCTGAAGTCACTAGTTAGTTAGATTTTGAAGTTAAAACTAGAATTGAAACTAACATCCTGTTCCTTGGTTATGAATATATCCATACTAAGGACATGTTATATTTAGGACTAGATTGTCCTATTTTGTTGCAGGCAGATGTAGAAACTCAAGAGAAAGAAAAGAAAACCCTAGACATGTAACATAAGTTTTCTTGAACTCCTGAGAAAGAGTTCTGATACTTACGTACAGTTTGGTTACCCAAAACTGTTCCTAGAAGTGATACAACTTAACAAACAAAAATAAAAAAAAAAAAGGCAAGAACTGCACAAGAAAAGAGTTTCTGCAAGAGTGACCAGGAGATTTGTGTTAAACTTGGCATTCCTCCTATTCAAAAAATAGACAAGCAAACAGGTATAATGAGTTAATGCTCTAGCCTCTGTTTCTAGAGGCTGAAGTCCAAACTCTAGTGTTACCAGTGAAAGTGAGTGGGGCCTCTTGGCAGGAGGTGGGAGAGTCTGATCTGTTAGTTCAGAGCTCTCTTGGTATGTAACACATTGGAGCAAGGCCCTGTGCTGAATCAGTTTTGGTTTTAACCTGGTTTTCTGTTGTATCACAGAAGTGACACATTTCCAAGACCTCTTAGAACTTGGTTACACCCCTATTCAGTTTTTGTTTGGATAAATGCAAAAAAAATAAAAAAATAAAAAAAAAAAGTAAGCCCCCTAAGTCCAGATTTCTTTTTATATTGCAGCATTGAACCTTATGGTGAAACACCTGCATTTTGCTTGGTGTCTCCAAGGCTTGTGGTTGAGCAGGAGTCTTGTCCTATGCCTAAATTAAAAGTCCTGTTTATCACTGCAGTGTGAAAGTCTTTGAGGAATTTTGATTAAGGGGAACTAGTGAGTAGGAGTTCACAGGGAGAAACTTGTAGCCGTGTTGGAGGAATTAGTGAGAAGATGGCTGTGTTAACCATCCTGACTTGGATGGAAAGCATCAGGGAGTCTTGGGGAGGAGAAAACTAGTGACATGCATGAACTGAGCATTTAGCAGTTAATTACTTTTGGTTTTTTAGAAATGTGCTTTAATGACTGACTTGATTTTATGATTAACCTAAGGAAGGAAAGAATGGGAGGTGACTCAAGAGCTGTTACTGGAGAAAGCAGTGAAAGGATGGTAATTTGGACTCTGGGCGCAGGATGCCTCTTAGGTCAAAGAAAAGAGTAAGGTCAATAAAGAGAGAAACAAAGGAATCAGTTGGGTACAAAAGGCTCGATGTGAATGATCTGCGTGGAGCTGCTGCAGAGCTGCTTATTCCATTAACCTGATTTTATTTGCTCAAATATGCAGCTAGTGACTCAAACGCTGGCCACAGAGCACGTCCCAGCCTTGCTCATGCAGCTGCCCATGTGTTTCCTGCTCTGTTCAAAATAACACTTGAGAGCTCAGTTGTACTAATATCAACCTCTCTCTTTCTCAAAGGTTTCACTTGTGTAAATGATGGCTAAGATGTGATAAAGCCCAGTACTCTTTCTCTTTCTAGGAGCAAATCTTTGAATGATGTCAGTGCAGAGGAGCTGCAGTCATTGCGCAAAATCCGTTATGAAGAGCTACAAAGGATCAAAGAACAGTTACAAGAACAAGATCTAAAGTGGCAAGAAGTAAGCACTCCTTTTTAG